>NC_088910.1:29829317-30132348 GCF_963576675.1 Euphorbia lathyris | reverse complement strand
TAAGGATTTGAATTCTCTATCATTTAATCTAGGGTTAAGGTGAAAAATACCGCTGACGTTTTGGGTCAGGAGCAATTTTACTCCTAACGTCTAAAATGGTGCAATTTTACCCTTATCGTTGGAAGCAAAGAGCAATTTTACCCCTAATGTTGATAAATTGGATCAATTTGAGAAATAATTTATCAAACCGTCTTCTCGGTCATGAATCTTGTCATCTACACTTTATACGTGCGTCATTTTATCGGTAACAAATCACAAACATATGTTGGGATGTGAAAAAAATAAAAAAAAATATATATTGTTTTTTTTTGTACGAATTGGACAAAAAAAATTCAAAAAATTTATTTATAAATATTAATCTCCAATTCTATTATTAAATTATAAAACATTAAATCATTTTTTTTAGAACGAATTGATATGCAATTTGTGCAGAATAAGTAACAAAATATATATGTGTTTTATAATAGGGGTAAAATTGATCCAAATTATCAACGCTAGGGGTAAAATTGCTCTTGGCTACCAACGTTAAGAGTAAATTTGTACCATTTTAAACGTTAGGGGTATTTTTGCACCTTCACCCTTTAACCTAAGAAATCTGGATATCATCCGAAAAAAGAAATCAATTAATATATTATCTACTTGCAAATCAAATTATCTCATACAATTCTTTTGCAGTAGAAAAAGAAGATCTAATGATCTCCTGTTTTGTAACCTTATTATTACAATAAAACTAGGGCATACATAAATTAAGAAAAAGCAGAAGGCATGTAAAAAGAATTCAAAGCTTTTGTTCTAATTATAAAGTTGATAAAATACAAATATATATATGTCTCTAAACTGACTATGTTAATTGAAATTTCTTTACAGAATACAGAATACAGACAATACACTGCCACTCCATTTCCCACAGCAACACACTTCCAGTCTCCCATGTTTTCACCTTACAAGAACAATGAATTTTCAACTGTCTAACTAACTTTACTGGCATTAATTAATTGATAGTTATATATGCTTAAAATACTAGAAAATCAACAGTTAATCCTTTTTGATTTTATTATGTACAAGAACTTAATTAGAACATACCTTGATTCCCTTGTAATATATCTGAACATCATCCTATGGTAAGTATAAACTTTGATAATTATACATATATAAGATATTTGATTTCATTTCCATAACTCAATTTGAGTAGAGGATGAAGCATTTTCCAGCTGAGTTTCTTGCTTGTTGAAGATGTTAACATTAGTTTGTTTAGGCATGTCTTCTTGGCTTAACTGAGAAGCAACAAACTTGTCTAGAACTCGCCAATCAGTAGTAACTTGATCATCAACTGCTTTTTCATTGTTATAATTGATTTGAAGATCTTCTTCTTGTGTTGTGAGTGATGAAGATTGAAGAGTTGTGGCCTGGTTTATGTCCAGCCCATATTTAGGGCTTTGAAGTAGTGGAAGTTGGAGGAAGTGATTTTGGGGAAGTTGATGATGATATTGCAAGTTTAGCTCTTTTTTGCAGGCATAAGAGAGATGATATCCTAAATTATGAGGGTGTGAATTGAGGTTGGGTGAATCTGGATCATTCATGAATGAAAGTTGATCATCATACCAGCTGCTGCTTGATTCTTGCTCATTACTCACTCTTCTGATTGCTGTTATCTTCTTCTTGAATACCCTGCACACCACCCAACCTTCTTCCTGCATCAACCATAGTTACCACAAAATGAGAGGAAGTAAATGTAATAAACAAATGCATAATTTACCCTAAAAAAAGTATTTTAAAAGAGTAACATTGCCTCACTTATATGAGAAGACTAACTTTATCCCGAAATAATGGAATGTCTTGTTAGCCTCCTAAACTTGCTTCAAGTGACTTATTAGCCATCTGAAATTTCTCAAAGTGCCTTATTATCCATCTCAACTTGCTTACATTGATCTATTAACCCTCTAAACTTGCTTAAAGTGATATAAATTTTAATTTGTCCAAATTATCTCTTGTTCTCTCATGTGGACCTATAGGATTATGCATATCATTTTAAGCAAATTCAATGGACTAACGAGACACTTTGTAAATTCTGCTGGTCTATCGAATTTTTTGGTCCAAGTTTGGGGGCTACTCATGTATGTAGCCTTTTTTTTTTTTGGTAAAAAGAATTTTTAAGGAGAAGAGGGGTATCTTTAGTCTAGGGACAGGTAAACCTTGAGACCATAGAGACTTACAAAATGACTTATATATTGCTTCACTTATGCAGGCTCTAACAACAACAGCAGGAATCAAACCCATGTGGAGATGCCACAAGAGACAATTCCTTACCATTGCGTCCACCCTCGTAAGCCAGTGTGATATATCTAACACATTCTCTCACATGTCCGGAAAAATCTTGAGAGTGAAGTTAATATCTATGGATAATCCAACATTCAATACAAAGCTCAAACAAAAAACTCAATTGTTTTTGCTTGTTTAGTGAATCATCTTCATGAAAATTCATGTATGTAAGCTGTGCCGGACAATATAAAATTATATTATGCTATTCTTTACGTTAGCTAACTCACGTCAAAAAGGTACACGAGTGAAGAAAAATTGTCTCACATTCACGTTCAGAACCATTTGGAACATGAAACAAATATCAACCGGTGGCCTAACATTGAATATAAGGCTTTGATCTATACCATGTAAATAAATGTGTAACTTAGCAAAAAAAAAAAAAAGTACTTCAAAAAAGGATGACTGTCTTACATGTAAAAAGTTATATAACTACCGAATTAAGCGATAAGAGATATCTAAGGGTTACAATGTAAGAGGGCTTAGTATAATTTAAAAAACCACTTAATTCAAAAAATTTAAACTAAACAGTTGAGCTTCCAATAACAAACCTTTTATGACTATGCATGTTATCCTAAAAAAAGGAACAATTGTCTCCTATTTGAGTGAAAGTTAATCTCTAAGTAGAGACAAACATTGTCCTCAATGTTTAGGGATGGCAATTAACATCTATAAAAGGATATGTGATTGTTCTTAAAAGTAGAGACAATTTCATGACAATCATCCTTTAATTTAAAAAGGAATAATCATGCCTTAATGTAGAGATAAAAGCCGTTTCTTTTGTATCTAAGATAATCATCCTTTAGAATAGAGATAATATTTGTTTCTCATGTTGAAGATGATAATCATTCCATTAAAAGGAGAAGACATTATTTTTGTCATGTCTAATGCATAAAAAACGAAACATCTGGACAATTTTGTACAACTTTTTGGGATGACTTTATGCAGATTCATTAACCAATTCCAGCTTCTAAAGTTAAATTTTAGAGTATTAGCTATGTATAAAATAGAAGCAGACAAGAAAAGGATGAAGTATAAGAAAGATAGAAATTGCCTGTGTTGTGCCATTTTCATCTGTTTCGAGGCGATACTCGTGCATAATCCAGTCTGATTTCTGTCCATTTGGAGCACGACCTTTATAAAAGACTAATGTCTTCCTCATTCCAATCAAATCATGTTTTGAATAAATAGCTTTGTCTCGACCAGTTGCTTTCCAAAATCCAGCAGTAGTGGCTCTATTTGTCCGAGTCCCAGTTGGATACTTCTTGTCTTTATGGCTAAAAAAGTACCACTCATTTTGATCTTCGCTCCCTATTATTTGGCATATATCTGTTCACCCCAACAATACATACTTATTATGATTAAAACAAGTGATGATAACACTATAACACAGAAAATTGAATTAATTACCTTGAAGATCCCAAGGCTCGATTTTGTAAAGATCAACATCCTTAATCACATCTAAGTCGATTCTTCTTGCAGTTATTTTTTTCCTAAGGTAGTAGTCAACTAGTTCTTCATCCGTCGGATGGAACCGAAAACCAGGAGGAACATGTGAAAATGTATTCATCTTCTCCTTCTAAGGTCTTTGATTCCTGCACTTACATTCAAGTGGTTTAAGTTACAGAAGATATCGTTGTAATAATAGCTAGTTTGACTCAAACATATCTAAACTTGTCCTATTCATTTAGATAACAAACAAACAATATGTGAACAAAAGCTCATAGATCAACTCTCATACCATTTCAAGCAAAACTTTAAACCGTAAGATCAAGAATAGTTTTTATTATCTAGGATATAATGAAAATTTAATGTCTTCAAATATGTAGACTATATATAAACAAAGAGAAAAACTATAAAGAATAGTTTTTCCCCTATACTTAATTCTGGAGCTATATGACTCCATATACATGGAATTAGTCCTTCATGTTTGAGGTACCTTTTGGAGCTATGTGACTCCATATATATGGAGTTAGTCCTTCATGTTTGAGGTACTCTTTAAGGTGAATTGGACATTTGTTTACATGATGTTAGACCCTTCTAGTTGGATTAGGAGGTCATGAATATTTGATTCATGCTTCACCTATATGACTTCTTATATATTAAATAAAGGTCTGACTACTTCAAACTGTACTTCAGATGAGAAGGATCATCTCACATATTTAAAGAGTCTTATAGTTTCCTAAATTAATAATGTTTGAGATATTTAACACATCCTTCACGCCCAATTCATTTAGAGCGTGAAACTATTATATATAAGTGGGGGACCAACATTGAACCATGATGTAGAATAAGCTAGAAGAGAGAAGAAGAGAAAATCTGTTTAATCATCTCAAATTGTAAGTGCTTTTTACAATACTAGCACTAAAATAGAGAAATAACAGAAAATATAGTAGACTAATGCTAATTCCAAGTCTGTGCAACTCTCCTCAGTTGAGGTATTTTTTTGAA
Source organism: Euphorbia lathyris (assembly GCF_963576675.1). NCBI lineage: Eukaryota > Viridiplantae > Streptophyta > Magnoliopsida > Malpighiales > Euphorbiaceae > Euphorbia > Euphorbia lathyris. The sequence continues at coordinate 30,127,581 of NC_088910.1, read as the reverse complement.
GTGAATAAACCTTTCTTTACATAAAAAGAATGCAGGATTAATTTTTATGTGTAGTTAGAATTTTGTAACAAAGTAACAATTAATTTTTATCAAATAGTAATCAAGATGAATAGGACAAGTTTACATAGTATAGAGGGCGAGCCTTGGCGCAACGGTAAATGTTGTTGTCGTGTGACCAAGAGGTCACGGGTTCGAGTCTTAGGAGCGGCCTCTTGTCAAATAAATTGGTAGGGGAAGGCTTGCCCTCAGTACACCCTTGTGGTGGGACCCTTCCCCGGACCCTCTCTCAGCGGGGACGCGTAGTGCGACCGGGCCGCCTTTAGTAATCAAGATGAAGTTGGATTTTGAAGAAATATCTCCATCACTTGCAATTTTGAATGAGGAGACCACTGATGTATGATGAGAAAATCAACTTGATTGAACGAATGAAGTGAATATGTTGTGTTGAAATTACATAAATATAATTAGACACAGAAGGAAGTGTCACTCTAATAAGTTAATTTTTCTGGTGGTATGGGAAAACCTACCTAAAATGATATGATATATTTTAGTTGTAGGGGACATCTCACATGTAGAAACCATGATGCCCTATTACTTTAGGATGAAATGTCATAATGCATGGGTCACCCCTAATATATATGTGCAGACTTATAGTGAATAATTCATCAAATACAAATAGTGTTTTCCATAAAATTGTAGTCAACCTTTAATTTCATTTTCTACATATCTTTCTTTCTCATTTTCCCTTTATATATTGCAGCAAGAAACCGCTAGTTTCCTGAGATTTTAGATCTAATAGCACATAACTATCTACCAGCCTTAAAAACAAACTATGCATCTGTTAAACGGATAACCCCATCATACATAACCCCATCATACATGCTTGTCAAAGAACCATTTGAACTAAAAGTTGACGCGATCCACGAGATGGAACAAAAACGAAAGGTGAAGAATGGAAAAGAAAGCTCACAGATGAAGAGATTAGTAATCTAGAGACCTGTCGTCTGAATCTCCTTGCAATATTGATGAACAATACTAAACTGGGGTGCAGCTGAGTTTCACCTGCAGATGGCTATGCTTCCTCGGGAATTGAACCAGATTGGTTATTGTACTTGAACACACAAAGTTAATCAATTTAGTTGTCGGATCAGATCCCAAGGAGGAGAATAAGACTCAGAGAAAAGAGAGAGAGAGAGAGAGAGAGAGGGGATGGGGAAATGGAAAAGAAGTAGGGTTATATAAGAAGGGAAAGTATGAGAGAGGGTGAAAACAAAAACCCTAATGACAAAATATAGTTATGATTCTATCTATCCTATCCTATCCTAGTTTGTAAGAATTTAAGCAAATCATAAGGTTTCATTGTCTGATGTCTTTCAGTGCTAAATTGGTGGACAAGGTTGGATAGAGCGGGATAAAAGGAGGCGCGAATATTGGCTCTCTCTTCTCTTCTCTACTACTCTCTACCCGCAACTGATAAAGACACAGACACAGTTGAATTGAATCAAAGTTTCCTGTTTCTCTATGTATTATCAAACAGATATATAAAAGAAAGAGTTAAAAAGGAGAGCAGAAGCACCCAAAAAGTAAGATTTTAATTACTAAAATATGATTATTGGTGGTGACGTAATGGAACAGCTACCACCCTACATGTCTCACACAAGCTCCCCCAAACTCATTCTTCTTTTTTTTCCTTATTAACTTTATAATCATAAAATTTCCACAATTTTACATTTTACTAACATTAACCTTTAACACTAGATTCTATGGAGTACCTGCTACCCTCCAAGACCCGTTTTTGAAATTACGGGAGTATTTGGTTGTCTACTTTTCACTTTATGTTTGCCTTTTAATTTTAAAAGACATAGTTTTAGGTAGCCTTTAACACCGAAAAAGTAGTTTTTTACAAAAACAGGAAATCTCAGCTTTTTGAAAAACCAGATTTTTACAAAGTCAAACAGCAAACTGTAAAAGCAAACATCAAACATGAAACAGGAATAGCAAACAACAAGTAGCCAAACAAGCCCTACATCCTGTGATACTATATAAGATTTTACACGGCATGCCTCAGTCTAAGGGAGTCTTGGGAAGATACGATAATCTTTAAAAAAACTCACATTTAGCTGTTGTTTGGTTAGGTGAAAGAAAATGTGTGGTTGTTTAGAGAGAAAAAAAAAGTTAAAAACGGTGATTTAGGAAAATAAATATGATCGATTTTCATAAGAAACTTTTATAGTAGTAAAAGTTGAGTAATCATAATGTTAGTAAAGATAAAATGAAATGATCATGAATGTAATTTACCCCAAGCTACTCATGAGCAATTGTATTTGACTTAAAATACAAAATCATGTATTTGATTAAATAATTTGATTAGTTTCTTAAAGTTAGAGTATCCATCAGTTCATTGAACTTGTTTACATTTATATATTGGTTCTTAAACTTGCTTAAAATAATTTATTAATCCTTGAACTTGCTTAAAATAATCATATACGTTTCAATAATTTAACCTATTCAAACTTCCACTTTGTTTTACCGTGTACCATTCAAAATGTTAATCATATAATTTTAATTAAGTTAAATGAGTGAATCCGATTATTTAATGAATGAATCATGATGTATTAAGTTACTCTCTCTGTTTTTTAGCATATGGTGTTTTGAATTTTTGATTTGTTCATTTTATATGCATGTATTATCAATACATTTTTAATTTGTCCTTATTTATTGTAAGAGAGACTTAAATAATTTTATTAAGTCATAAAAATGAAGAAGAATTTTTTTTTCATAAAAAATAGATATGAATGTTCGTTTATTTCTATTTTTCGAAACTTTTTTTTTTCTTTTTAACTTTAAACATGAGACAAGAGTTTGGTAAAAATTCGAAACAACACTTTAAAATAAATAAATAAAATTAACTCATATCCGCTAGCTATCGCAACAATAAACAAAAAAAATCAACTTATAATATTATATTCCTCTTGTTAGAAAACCTTAGGAGGGAGTATTTTATTTCTTTCTTTAACTGAGGGATGTGGCAGCACATGCTAGCCAAAACTCCATTGCTACAGTTTGTTCTACCATATTCCTTAAAGTTGAACTGTAAAACAGTGATAGAAATGAAAATGATGACGATGATGATGTTGGATCTAACCCCCATACATATATATATAGTGGTCCGCCACCATTCACCAATAGACAGGTTGATTGACTCAAGTCTTTTCTAGCTATGAGGGTGTTATAGATTGGTGACTTGTATCATTACTCTATTCATACTATTCATTCACGGATTACCTTAATATTCATATTCTTACCTTTATTTGTGATGCTAAAGTTTTGTTTGCTGTCTAGTTGAACCATCCAACTCTATCATGTTTGACTCAATTTCATTACTCATTCCTTTTTTCTTTTTTAGAATTTTTGTACTTCATTTCTTAAATTGTCTTGCAAAAATGTGTATTCTCGCGGATGAAATTTAAACCTTCAAATGTATATTTTTGCTAGTGGATTTTTAACTATAAGCTTAAGCTTTTGGTTCAATCAGTTCCAAGATACGATATCAGAGTCTTCTAGACCAAACATTCGATAGTTAAATAGAGTTAGTATCGCCTTCACAAAGGAAACATGAACTAAAAACTTAACAGGATTGATTGGTTTACTTTTAATCCTCTTTGCAAGATTAAGTAATGCTTTGTTGTGTAATTTGAAATATTTCTCTTTATTTATTCTAACTCACCATACTCTATCTCACTCCATAAGGAATAATAGTTGAAATTTGTCTCGAACATAGTTTAGGATTAGTTAAATAGTTAATTAGCACAAAAACAAACCAAAGTTATTCACCATAGTCTGGTACTTGTGATGTGAATCCCGTGGATTCGATACTTGGACTTAACCCATATTTATTACTTGATAACGACGAGATACACTTATCTTTTAGTTGAGCCATCTCAAACCTATAGTTTGGTATTATCTCATCAATGAACATAGGATTTCAATAGGATTGAACGAAGTTCAGCCCAAACTCAATTAACAAATTTGGAATTAGGTTTTATCAATTAGGTTTTATATTATGATTTTTTTCTATATTTTGAGGGTGTTTATTTCAGCTTTTCGGAGGAGCGTTTAATGTTTCATTTTCAAACTGCAGGAAATATAGCGTTTGGTTAGATTTAACTGTTAGCTAATAAAATTGAAAATTAATATTTATAAATTCGACGAAATAGTTGAATTTTTTTTGTCCAACTCGTACAAAAGACAATATATTTTTTTTTATTTTCTTAAAAAAAAAATTCACGTCTAATCATATGTTTGTGATCTGTAACTAACGATGATAGAATCGTGCACATTTGAAATGTAGATGACAATATTCATGACCAAGAAGACAGTTTGATAGATTATTTTTCAAATTGACCCAATTTGTCAATGTTATGGGTAAAATTGCTTTTGGTTGCCAAAATTAGAGGTATAATTGCACCATTTTAGATATTAAGGGTAAAATTGTTCCTAGTTATAAATGTTGGGAGTATTTTTGCACCTTATTCTATTATAAAATAAAAAATGTGTTACACAAATTAATAAAAATAATCTATATAAAAAATAAAAAATTTATTGAACGCAACAAAACCTTGTTTTCCGGTAATTATGTTGTAGAAATATAAATAATGTTAAAGAACAAACATATTTTGTGGAAATAAGAAAGATAATTTTGTCAATAACAACTAACTACAAACAGTTGTTTATGAAAAGCTCCAAATAAGAGCTTTTCGTGAAACGCTCCAAAACGCTGCAGTTTCTAGAGAAAATGCTAAACGCTGCGGTTATATAAATCTAACCAAACGCTATATTTCCTACGGTTTGGAGTGAAACGCTAAACGCTCATCCGAAAAGCAGAAGCAAACACCCACATAACTTCAGCGTTTAGCATTTTCTCTGAAAACTGCAGCGTTTTGGAGCATTTCACGAAAAGCTTCTATTTGGAGCTTTTCATAAATAGTTGTTTGTAGTTATTTGTTATCCTTCTTATTTCCATAAAATATATTTATTCTTTAACATTATTTATATTTCTACAACACTATTACCGGAAGAACAATGTTTTGTTGCGTTCAATAAATTTTTTATTTTTTATATAGATTATTTTTATTAATTTGTGTAACATATTTTTTATTTTATAATAGGATAAGGTGCACAAATACCCATATCATTTATAGCTAGGAGCAATTTTACTCTTAACGTCTAAAATGGTTCAATTATACCCTAATGTTGACGGCCAAAAGTAATTTTACCCCTAACATTGACAAGTTAGGTCAATTTGAGAAATAATTTATTAAATTGTCTTCTTGGTCATTAATATTGTCATCTACGCTTTACATGTGCATAATTTATCATCGTTAGTAACAGAAACATATAATTTGACGTGATTTTTTTAAGAAAATAAAAAAAATATATTGTCTTTTATACGAGTTGGACAAAAAAAATTCAACTATTTCGTCGAATTTATAAATATTAATTTTCAATTTTATTATTAAATCACAACAAAAAAAATATGAAATCTCTTTTTTAGAATATATTATCTTTTTGTACGAGTTGTACAAAAAAAATAAAAAAATATATATTGTCTTTTATACGAGTTGGACAAAAAAAAGTTCAACTATTTCGTCGAATTTATAAATATTAATTTTTAATTTTATTATTAAATCACAACAAAAATATATGAAATCTCTTTTTTAGAACTACTGGTATGTGCAATTGACGTAGAATATGAAATAAAATATCTATGTTTTCTAATAATATCTGAAATCGACCCAACTTGTCAATGTTAGGGGTAAAATTGCTCTTATCTGCCAGCATTATGAGTAAAACTGTATAATTTTAGACGTTAAGAGTAAAATTATGCTTAATTCTAAACGTTATGGACATTTTTTCGTATTTTTCCTTTTATAATTTCATTGTTGATTAATTTAAAACATGTCCATTTTAGACATTTTAAATCCAAACAATAACAGTTCAATATAATTTTACCAAACACTAGTAATTAAACATCTAATAACAAACAGCTAACAACAACAGCTAACAGCTTACGGCAACAGCTAACAGCTATTAGCTAATCGCTGAACCAAACATGCCCTTTAACTATGTGTGCCCCTTGAATACATCCGGATTTTATTTGTTTAGATTTTAATTAAATAGGAAAAGATAATATTAAATATTATTTCCTTCGAACTAATTACTAAATTAGAATTTAAAGATAATAAGGGTTATTCTAATTTTTAATATTTTATTATGAAACAGTATATAAAGTTAAAGGATCATTAAACATAATCTTAATCATTATATATTTTTTTCATAAGCAACAAAAGAGTGAAGTGACTCTGAACCTCAATTCATGTTAATATGGTTAAAAAATTGGTTAGATGTATTTGTAACAAATTTTGTTGTATGCCCTTAATTTTATAGCGATATGTAATTTGTGAGTATAAATTACTATATATATATATATATATATATATATATATATATATATATATATATATATATATATATATATATATAATCAATTAAGGTTGCTTTGAGGATTTAAGATATCTACTCATCTAAACTAGAGATGATTTATGTTTTGTAACACTTTAATAAATTTTAATCGAGAGATAATTTATTAAAAAATATTTAATTGGATGACTTTTTTTAGCTTTCTACTCCACAAGACGGAAAAGTTTGTTTTGGGTTAGGTTTATAAAACAAGAGGTTTAAGTTTTTTTAAAGAAACATTAGCTTTTTAGACCTTTCCATGGAAAGTACCTTTAGAGAATTTATTGGAAAATAGGATAAGGTGTAAATTACTCCTAATATTTTTTAGGATGCATAGATTTAACTGTAACATATGAAATTGTATAAATTTATTTCTAACGTTATCAAACAATATTAATTTTACCGTTACTTAATAGAAAATCTAACATATTTTTTTACTGTTATTTAGCTCGTTATTTAATTATTTAATCAGACATTGCAAACATCAATTATGTATAAAATACTTATTCTGCTACTAACACAGTTACAAATAACCTGCCGAAATGACAATAACTTTTTTTGATAGTTTGTTCAATTTCTCGGTTCGAGACTCGGCAGATACCCTTTAGGTGGATCCTCTCCCAATTAAAGCTTTCTGCATACACTAGGACCTGAACTCGAGGTCTAGATTAAGCGACTTGAGGCCCTTAATCACTGAAGCCAACCTTAATTGGTCTGGAATGACAAAATTTTACTCTTCCAGAACAAGTTAATCGTATAAAGCTGCATAAAATGTTTACTAAGTTATTAAAATAGGTATAAACAACCCGTCAAAATACACATAAGTACTTTATCTTATTGACAACCTTATTTGGAAGATCCGATGTGATAGTCGCATAATTGTCAAATCAGTCAGTGCAAATTTTATATTGTGTACGGGTAAAACTGAACTTACTTGACAACGTTAGGGATAAAATTACACAATTTCATACGTTTAGTAAATCTGCACTTTTAAAAAAAATATTAGGGGTAAATTTACACCTTATCCCTTAAAAATTTGTTTGTATATATTTGATTTTGATAAAATTATTTTTCTTATTTTTACAAAATACGTTTTTAATATTATTTTGACTTTTTAAATATTATTAACGAAAAAACAAAATTTCACTCCGTTCAATAATTTATCATTTTAATTTTTATTTAGTTTTTTTAGTTAATTTTATTATTTTTTACATTATATTTAGGGCAAAGTATGAAAAAAATGCTCGTGGTTTGCCTTATTTGCAAATAGAGGTCCGTGGTTTAAAAGTTTACAAATAGAGGTATGTGGTGTTCCGGAAAGGCAGCGTCGGCATGAGTCGTGGGACACTCTTCGTCATCTTGCTACACTTTCTAATCTGCCTTGGTGTTGCATTGGGGATTTCAACGACATCCTCAGAAGCTCTGAAAAGAAAGGGGGCAACAGGCAACCGAACTGGTTAATGGAGGGGTTCAGAAGGGCGGTAGAAGATAGTCAACTCACTGATATGCAGATGCAAGGTTATCAATTCACTTGGGAATCTGGTAGGGGTGGGGGTCTTTGGATTGAGGAACGGCTTGATAGGGCACTGGTTAACACTGTATGGAATAGTCACTTTGCTAGCTCCATTTTACGAAATTTGGCTACTATTAGTTCTGATCACTCTGCCCTGCTGCTGCAACTTCGGATTTGGAAAAAATGTCCCGTGGTGAAGAGATTTAGATTTGAAAATGCTTGGCTTCGGGAACATCAATGTGCATCTATTGTCAATGAGGCGTGGCATAGGGTTGAATTGGCTCCTATCTCACAAAAACTTGCGGTCTGCTCTGTTGCGCTTGAGGAATGGAGTAATACTCTTGGTCAGAATTATAATGCTGCACTTCGGTTTGTGCGTCAATTACTTGAGAGATATAAGGGTAGTAATGACCCATTTGGGCTTGAGCAATATGGTGCTGCAGTGGCCAATTATGCTAAAATCTTGAAACAGAAGGAAGATTTTTGGAAACAGTGCGCAAAACTATTCTGGCTCCAAGAGGGCGACTCTAATACGAGATATTTCCATGAATACGCCTCTGCGCGGCGGAGAAGGAATTCTTTTTTTCAACTTAAGGATGACAATGGGGTTTGGTGTAAATCTGGGGCGGGATTGGAGAATATCATCGTGGATTATTTCACAAACATCTTCCATAGCCAAGGTACGAATAACTCTGAGGTAATTCCACTTGTGAACCCAAAAGTTACTGCTGATCAGACTCAATTTCTCCTTCTTCCCTTTTCTGAAGATGAAGTAAAAAATGCATGTTTTTCCATGCATCCGAATAAAAGCCCCGGACTTGATGGTCTGAACCCGGCTTTCTACCAACGGTTCTGGAGTATTATTGGTAGGGATGTCAGTAACGCTTGCCTCCTCTTTCTCAACTCATGCTCGTTGCCTTCCAAAATGAATGATACACTGGTTGTTCTTATCCCGAAGAAGGAGGTTGTAGAAAGAATTACTGATCTTAGGCTTATTGCCCTGTGTAATGTCCTGCTGAAAAATGTTTCTAAGATGCTCGCTAACAAACTAAAGGATGTTTTGCCTTCAATTATATCGGATAATCAAAGTGCTTTCTTGTCTGGTCGTTGGATATCAGATAATATAATTGTGGCTTATGAGGTGATGCATAAACTGAAGTGTCTCAAACAAGGTAAGAGGGGGTTTGCGGCTTTAAAATTGGATATGAGCAAGGCGTACGATAGGGTGGAGTGGGTTTTTTTTGGAGAATATGCTTATCAATCTTGGGTTTCCTATAAGCTTCATCAATTTACTGATGTTATGTGTGCGCACTGTGAGCTATAAAATTTTGTTTAATGGGGCTGATTTAGGCCCGATCATTCCTTCACGAGGGCTCTGACAGGGTGATCCTTTGTCTCCGTTTCTGTTTTTGATTTGTGCGGAGGGCCTCTCTCTACTTTTACATGATTGTGCTTTAAAAGGAAAAACTCATGGGTGTAGCATTGCAAGATCGGCTCCTCCAATAACTCACCTCCTCTTTGCCGACGATAGCTATATTTTTTTCTGGGCAAACTTGTCTGAAGCGACTGTTATTCAGGATTATCTGCGCAGGTATGAGGCTGATTCGGGTCAATGTGTGAATTTTCAAAAGTCATCCTTATTTTTTAGTAGGAATTCGACTGTGGAGGATAAAAGCAATGTTTCTCATGTGATGCGTGCCGTCTAGTGGTGTAAATATGAAATGTATATTACGATAAGTGCGTTACGACTATGGATGTGATCTTTCTAAATGCTCTATATTTACTAGACGTCACTACTTAGGGGCAAGTGTACCCCGTCGTATCAAGTAATAATCCAGTTAAGACCGGGTATCGAATCCACGGGATTTATAACTGCAAGTATTAAACGACTCGGTTTTATACGTTATTTTAGCGGTGAATACTTTGAGGTTGATATGGGGACCAACTACAAACTACTCCTAACTACGGGTGAGGCGAATTTATATAACAAAACTCTACGAAGTGATGTGGATGCGATAAGTTATAACTATGATAAATAACGACTTCTAATGTTTATACGGTTGATGGTTTGCTCTTGCAAAGACGACTATGTGTAGTGTAACCGACCCGTGAAGTACTTAGACTACGTGGTTCCTAGTCAAGGCGTGTCTAATGCTTGGGACCAGAAATTAGGGCCCGTAAGTTCCGTGGCTTGTCAACTCCTACGGTTTCCGGTTTGTCACTTTCGGTAAGGCAACACCTATATGAATCCCTAAAGATAGCCCGAATGGCGTCGAAAATCGTGTTCTCCTACACAATAATCAATTATGAATATCAAAACAAGTAACAAACATCAACACATATATAGAAAAGAAGATTATGAATCATAGATTATAAATATGGAGAATGTAAATATGAATTACAACCAAGCCTAGTATATAGGATGAGTTCAAGCTAATTAGCAAGTGAAAAGGGAAGAGTCCACCCTCGGAACTAGCTAACCGGACTCAAAGCCGTCTCTTAGGACTTGGATGGTGGGGCTTTCGAGCTTGGTGCACGGAAATGGAGCGGAACTTTGATGGAATGCCGGAATCAACGAACAAGCTCTCAAGATGGAAGAGTTTGGCTATATAAAGCCTAAAAACAAAATCTAAAACTACAAATGACAAGAATTACAAGGTGTAAGGTGTAAGGTCTATATCTCTAATGTCTAAGGTCTAAATGAGTGCTAGTCACTCTTATTTATACATCAAGCTGGGGGTAAGATTGTAATTCCATAAGGTGCAAGTATGGAGGAACATAATTTTGTGCAGAAATCCCATAATACGCCCCGCGTATGGTGGTATACGCCCTGCGTGTGTGCCTATTCTGTCAGAAATCTCCTGCATGTGGACCAATTCCAGATCTTGTTGTCTCAAACACGCCCCGCGTAGACTGGGATGCGCCTCGCGTGTTTGAGACTCTGACTTTTTATCGCTTGATTTGGTCCTTTCACGCCGTGCGTAGCTTGAGGCACGCCCCGCGTAAATGAGTCTCTGAACTTTTATGTTGAAGAATTCCCTCACACGCCCCGCGTGTAAGGTAGTACGCCCCGCGTAGGGATAGTTGACTCAGGGAGACCATGTAGTCTGACTTTCAAGATTAGGCTAATCATTTCTGACATGTGTCATACGCCTCGCGTAGGTTGGCATACGCCTCGCGTATGTTGACTAGATCCCACATGGTGCCTGTGGATAGGGCAATTATTTCACACTCCATGTTTCACGCCCCGCGTAAGGAATGAGGCGCCTCGCGTATTGAGTGGATTTTCACTCCTTGCTCGTACCTGAAATACAAATCTCGAGGGCCGAGTTAGCTTGACGTTTTTATTTCCTAAATTAATCAAAAACAAGGAAAATTAACTGAAAGCACAGAATTTATTTTTATTTCGTTATTTTATTAAAACACTCTATTTTTGTAATTAAACTTATTTATTTCTTCTAAAATTAACCCGTAAATCACGCTAAAAGATAGGGGTAAAATACCCCTATCATCATGTACTTGGGGTTGGCAAGATTGAGGAGATGGGTCTTTATCTTGGGGCCCCAATTGCTGTTGGTCGTTGCCAGACACGAACTTTTGGGTTCTTTAAGGACCGGATCTTAATTAAGGCTATGCTACAATCAATTCCATCTTATATCATGAGCATTTTTAGTCTACCCATTCAGATGTGTGAGGATATTAACAGAATGTTGAACAAATTTTGGTGGAAGTCTAATTGTAGTACACCGGCTGGGGTTTGCTGGAAACGTTGGGAGCTACTATGCATTCCTAAATCATTGGGTGGTATGGGGTTCAGAAGCATTCACGAGTTCAACACGACACTACTCGCTAAACAGGGATGGAGGCTGCTTATTAACCCAAATTCGTTGGTGGCAAGGGTTCTAAAGGCTAGGTATTTTCCTTCAGGTAATTTTCTCCATGCTCGTTTGGGCCATAACCCATCGTATATATGGCGAAGTATCTTGGCAGGGAGAGACCTTTTGGTGAGGGGACCGATTCGAAAGGTGGGAAATAGAGAGGATACGGATGTCTGGTGCGATCCCTGGTTGCCGGATGGGCTAATTCCACGTCCTACTACAAGGGACTATGGTTTTGATGGAAATATGCATGTAGCTTGCTTGCTGGATCATCAAGGGGCGTGGAACCAAGATTTTATTTTGGCTCGGTTTAATGATAGTGACCGTCGCCTTATCATGTCTATACCACGTAGTAGGATAGTGGCGGACGACTCTTGGTTTTGGCTGCCTGACAGAAGAGGAGTTTATTCTGTGAAATCTGGATATCACTTGGCTATGCAATCGGTTCAACCAACGAATCTGAATGATGTATATTGGAAGTCGCTTTGGTCTTTATCGGTGCCTCCAAAAATTAAAATTTTTTTATGGCGAATCTTGAGCTCTTGTCTGCCAACCAATGTTAATTTGGTTTATCGTCATGTGCCTATTTCTGACTCGTGTCCTGTTTGTTCTAATGCTCCGGAATCGATTAATCATATTTTTGTGAGTTGTTTGACGACAAGGCTTGCTTGGGCGGAATTTTTTGGTGATGACAGAATGGCTGGAATTCAAGACTTTGAGGATTGGCTTAAGGTTTTGCTACGGGCTGCACCTAAGTCGCATATCGGGGAGGTGTCGTTCTTAATTTGGGGCTTATGGACTGCGAGAAATATCGTGGTCTGGAACGCTGTAACCGTTTCTTCATCCCGGATTGTCATACTTGCTCGAAGCGCCTGGTTCGAATGGTTGCAAGCTCAGGTTAATCGCATGCCGGGTGCTGGATGTCTGACGGCACAACCTGGAAAATGGAGGCCACCTGCTGAAGGTAATTTTGTGCTTAATGCTGATGCAGGGACCTTTATTACTGATGGGTACTGCTCATTTGGTTATCTGCTTCGGGATCATGAGGGGAAGTGTTTGGGTGCAGCTCATGGAGCGTTCATTGGTTGCTTTGATCCGTTAACTGTGGAGATCATGTCAATAAGGGAGGCGTTAAGTTGGCTCAAAGCGAACGAGTTCGAAAACGTGCAAGTTTAGTCTGATTGCTTATTAGCTGTTCAAGCTATTACTCATCCGGCTTATGATCTGTCATATCGTTCGAGTTTGATTGGTGATTGTATTCATTTGTTACATGATTTAGTTCATTGTTCTATTTCATTTGTAAAACGCTCAGCGAATAGGGCTGCCCATGCACTTGCTAAAGCAGTCGTATCTATGTCTATGCAGGGAGAGTGGCAAACGTCGCCTCCGTTTCTTACTGATGTTCTTGTTTCTGATATTGATTAATAAAGTCGTTTCTTTCAAAAAAAATAGAGGTATGTAGCATGTTTTTTTACAAAACAAAGTATTTAAAATTAAACTTTTAAGTAATTAATGACAATAAGAGCATTTTTTTATTTTTTTTCAATTACATTTATATATTAACAAAACACAGATCCCAAAATCAAATTGGAACTGTGTAAATGAACTTAAATATCAATTTAGTTCATAAACTGTAAGATTAGTAAAAAACGTAAAATTACACCATATTATTTATTGTTTCGATTTAGGAAGTTGTTTTTTTCGGGGGTTGTGTTTTGCTGATATGTAAGAATAATTTTTTTAAGATAAAAATATTTTTAGTTGTAATTAGAACTTAACTGTGTAATTGTAATACTTTGTTTTATAAATAAAACATATCACATACCTTTATTTGTAAACTTTTAAACCACATGCTCTTGCTCCAAGAATTTGACCTCGAGATCAAGGACAAGAAAGGAACAGACAACGTAGCTGCTGATCATCTGTCTAGAATTCCTCATATCAATAGCCAGGAGCAACCGGAAATCTTGGAGATTTTTCCAGATGAGCGTTTGTATTCTCTACAAGTTACTCCATGGTTTGCTGACATTGCCAATTACCTTGCTAGTTCAATTAAACCTCATAACTTGTCCACTAACCAAAAAAAGTAATTTTATGCTGAAATAAAATACTATTTTTGGGAAGAACCATATCTTTTCAGGATGTGCGCAGATCAAATCATACGAAGATGTATCACCCAAGAGGAAGGACATGCTGTTCCGAGCCATTGTCACGATCGAGACGCGGGAGGACATCATAGTGCAAGCAGAACAGCCGCCAAGGTGCTCCAATCAGGTTTTTTCTGGCCAACCATTTTCAAAGATGCCAATACGTTCGTAAGTACTTGTAATGAGTGCCAAAGAACAAGTAATATTTCGGCTAGGAATGCCATGCCCCTCAATAACATTGTTGTATGTGAAATATTTGATATATGGGGCATAGACTTCATGGGGCCATTCCCTACGTCTTTTGGGCATAAATATATATTGGTTGCAGTAGACTATGTAAGCAAGTGGGTGGAAGCAATCACTAGTCCCACTAATGATGACTGTGTGGTTGTAAAATTCCTGAAAAGGCTTTTTGCCCGATTCGGTGTCCCACGAGCTATCATTAGTGACCAAGGAACCCACTTCTAAAATGCCCCTTAAGGACCGGATCTGGTCAAGGATGTCGGATTGGAGGGAGAGGTTTTTATCCAGGGCTGGTAAAGAAATCTTAATTAAGGCTATGCTACAATCAATTCCATCTTATATCATGAGCATTTTTAGTCTACCCATTCAGATGTGTGAGGATATTAATAGAATGTTGAACAAATTTTAGTGGAAGTCTAATTGTAGTACACCGGCTGGGGTTTGCTGGAAACGTTGGGAGCTACTATGCATTCCTAAATCATTGGGTGGTATGGGGTTCAGAAGCATTCACGAGTTCAACACGACACTACTCGCTAAACAGGGATGGAGGCTGCTTATTAACCCAAATTCGTTGGTGGCAAGGGTTCTAAAGGCTAGGTATTTTCCTTCAGGTAATTTTCTCCATGCTCGTTTGGGCCATAACCCATCGTATATATGGCGAAGTATCTTGGCAGGGAGAGACCTTTTGGTGAGGGGACCGATTCGAAAGGTGGGAAATAGAGAGGATACGGATGTCTGGTGCGATCCCTGGTTGCCGGATGGGCTAATTCCACGTCCTACTACAAGGGACTATGGTTTTGATGGAAATATGCCTGTAGCTTGCTTGCTGGATCATCAAGGGGCGTGGAACCAAGATTTTATTTTGGCTCGGTTTAATGATAGTGACCGTCGCCTTATCATGTCTATACCACGTAGTAGGATAGTGGCGGACGACTCTTGGTTTTGGCTGCCTGACAGAAGAGGAGTTTATTCTGTGAAATCTGGATATCACTTGGCTATGCAATCGGTTCAACCAACGAATCTGAATGATGTATATTGGAAGTCACTTTGGTCTTTATCGGTGCCTCCAAAAATTAAAATTTTTTTATGGCGAATCTTGAGCTCTTGTCTGCCAACCAATGTTAACTTGGTTTATCGTCATGTGCCTATTTCTGACTCGTGTCCTGTTTGTTCTAATGCTCCGGAATCGATTAATCATATTTTTGTGAGTTGTTTGACGACAAGGCTTGCTTGGGCAGAATTTTTTGGTGATGACAGAATGGCTGGAATTCAAGACTTTGAGGATTGGCTTAAGGTTTTGCTATGGGCTGCACCTAAGTCGCATATCGGGGAGGTGTCGTTCTTAATTTGGGGCTTATGGACTGCGAGAAATATCGTGGTCTGCAACGCTGTAACCGTTTCTTCATCCCGGATTGTCATACTTGCTCGAAGAGCCTGGTTCGAATGGTTGCAAGCTCAGGTTAATCGCATGCCGGGTGCTGGATGTCTGACGGCACAACCTGGAAAATGGAGGCCACCTGCTGAAGGTAATATTGTTCTTAATGTTGATGCAGGGACCTTTATTACTGATGGGTACTGCTCATTTGGTTATCTGCTTCGGGATCATTAGGGGGAAGTGTTTGGGTGCAGCTCATGGAGCGTTCATTGGTTGCTTTGATCCGTTAACTGTGGAGATCATGTCAATAAGGGAGGCGTTAAGTTGGCTCAAAGCGAACGAGTTCGAAAACGTGCAAGTTTAGTCTGATTGCTTATTAGCTGTTCAAGCTATTACTCATCCGGCTTATGATCTGTCATATCGTTCGAGTTTGATTGGTGATTGTATTCATTTGTTACATGATTTAGTTCATTGTTCTATTTCATTTGTAAAACGCTCGGCGAATAGGGCTGCCCATGCACTTGCTAAAGCAGTCGTATCTATGTCTATGCAGGGAGAGTGGCAAACGTCGCCTCCGTTTCTTACTGATGTTCTTGTTTCTGATATTGATTAATAAAGTTGTTTCTTTCAAAAAAAAATAGAGGTATGTGGTATGTTTTTTTACAAAACAAAGTATTTAAAATTAAACTTTTAAGTAATTAATGACAATAAGAGCATTTTTTTATTTTTTTTCAATTACATTTATATATTAACAAAACACAGATCCCAAAATCAAATTGGAACTGTGTAAATGAACTTAAATATCAATTTAGTTCATAAACTGTAAGATTAGTAAAAAACGTAAAATTACACCATATTATTTATTGTTTCGATTTAGGAAGTTTTTTTTTTCGGGGGTTGTGTTTTGCTGATATGTAAGAATAATTTTTTTAAGATAAAAATATTTTTAGTTGTAATTAGAACTTAACTGTGTAATTGTAATACTTTGTTTGATAAATAAAACATATCACATACCTTTATTTATAAACTTTTAAACCACATGCTCTTGCTCCAAGAATTTGACCTCGAGATCAAGGACAAGAAAGGAACAGACAACGTAGCTGCTGATCATCTGTCTAGAATTCCTCATATCAATAGCCAGGAACAACCGGAAATCTTGGAGATTTTTCCAGATGAGCGTTTGTATTCTCTACAAGTTACTCCATGGTTTGCTGACATTGCCAATTACCTTGCTAGTTCAATTAAACCTCATAACTTGTCCACTAACCAAAAAAAGTAATTTTATGCTGAAATAAAATACTATTTTTGGGAAGAACCATATCTTTTCAGGATGTGCGCAGATCAAATCATACGAAGATGTATCACCCAAGAGGAAGGACATGCTGTTCCGAGCCATTGTCACGATCGAGATGCGGGAGGACATCATAGTGCAAGCAGAACAGCCGCCAAGGTGCTCCAATCAGGTTTTTTCTGGCCAACCATTTTCAAAGATGCCAATACGTTCGTAAGTACTTGTAATGAGTGCCAAAGAACAAGTAATATTTCGGCTAGGAATGCCATACCCCTCAATAACATTGTTGTATGTGAAATATTTGATATATGGGGCATAGACTTCATGGGGCCATTCCCTACGTCTTTTGGGCATAAATATATATTGGTTGCAGTAGACTATGTAAGCAAGTGGGTGGAAGCAATCACTAGTCCCACTAATGATGACCGTGTGGTTGTAAAATTCCTGAAAAGGCTTTTTGCCCGATTCGGTGTCCCACGAGCTATCATTAGTGACCAAGGAACCCACTTCTAAAATGCCCAGTTTGAAAAGCTGATAGGCAAGCTTGGAGTCACTCATAGAATTGCCACACCTTATCACCCACCAACAAGTGGGCAGGTAGAGATCTCCAACAGAGAGATCAAAAGAATATTGGAGAAAACAGTGGGCAATTCTAGGAAGGACTGGGCAAACAAGCTTGACGACGCTTTGTGGGCATATAGAACTGCATATAAGACACCTATTGGAATGTCCCCATTTAGATTTTTGTATGGAAAATCTTGTCATCTTCCAATAGAGATGGAGCATAGAGCCTTCTGGGCGTTAACTTTCCTGAATTTTGAGAAACAGGCTGTGGGCGAACAGAGAAGGTTGCAACTATGTGATATGGAGGAGTTCAGGTTGTTTTCGTACGAAAACGCAGTCAATTATAAGGAGAAGACCAAGAAGTGGCACGATAGGAAAATACAGGAGAAAGTCTTTCATGTAAGAAAATAGACAAGCCTAGGCATATCGGAATAATAAAATTTTATCTATTTTATCTATTTCCTTTTTCCAAGATCTGTTAATTGTTATTTCATATAAAGAGGGATAGAAAGTAATACATTCGGTGAAAAACTATCTACGGTTGCAAACGAAGTGCCCACAACTTCTTATTATCAATCCGTGAGCAACGAACGTTTTTGTTCAACACAGAAAAACAAAACTAATCAGTAATCAACCTTTAAAGTATAGCAATTGCAATGATTGCCTCTAACAGAAATTGATACGAGATTAAAGAGGGAGTAAGAAATAAAGTAAATTAGCCGAGACGATGACGGAACGATTCCTCCTCTTATTCTTTGTGTTGGCTGAATTTCCTAGGCTAGGGAGTCTATTTATAGACTTCTCAAAACCCTAGTCCTAGTTGTGTTAGGTAATTAATTAATTAGGATCTTGTTCCGAATAGGATTCCTAATTAGATAATTAAATAATCACTTTACTATTATCTAAATAATAACTAATTATATCTAGATAATAATTATTAATCAAATTAATAATTAATTAATGTTAGGGATAATTAATTAGAGTTTCAATCACATTAAAAACCTCTAATTAATATTATCAGATAATCCTTTAATTTAATTTACAATCATAATCTAATTATAATTATTAAATCAAATTAAATATCCCTATTAATTAATGAATTTTGGCCCATATATTAGTGTCTCACTAATTACATTTTCGTCCTCTGGTTCCAAGTCCCATATGCGACCCATTAGGTCCTTTATTGCCACTAGCCGTATATATCCTTTGAAATTAATTCATCCTGATTAATTTCAACATATATATAACGGAATACCGTCGCGAGCTGTTACTAGCAGAACCTATGATATTCCCCCAGAGCAATTAAGAAGTCAGGTTGATAACTGACGTTAACCTTTCTGCATTAGGTACAGTATAATACAATCCTTCATCAACTATATCATGTCGGTCAATTCCTTATAACCATGGAACGTGTCAAGGTTACATATAACGAAGAGTCCGGTTTTACTTGTACAGGTTGAATTCACTCTGAAAAGATAAGTTAAGTGAAATGTTCATTTCTACTCTTAACTCTATCACCTTGCAAGGATTTCAGTCAATTCACCACAAACGGCCATTTGGATATATCTCCCACTTATCGGGAGTGACGAATGCTCAATCTGACATTAACTATTCTGCAATTACTTTGTGTGATACCCAACCCTGCTCTCACACACCCCAGGCTCTCACCTGTTGGATCGTGCTTGCACAGAATCAAAGTATCAGACTCCATAATCCAGAATCACTAATTAACGAATGTTTGAGTCTGAGGATTAGTTATACCTACTAATACCAATGAGATGAACAGTTGACACATTAGATAAATCAATCCATTCTGTTATCTCAAGTCGGGTCCCAATCCTAATGAACTCCTTCACCGGATCCATGTAACTGTCTAGATATCTGAATATCTAAAGCTTGTGAGATCAGCTTTCTGTCTCGACAGAAAACACTGTCACATGCAAGTCTCAACAGTAATATGCCAACCCCTATAACATATTACTTGACTTGGGTTAACTTTAAGTCTATTGGTCTATTATAAAGTACAGTCTCACTTCATGCTTGTATGAACACTTTATAACTAAAATAAACTTAGGGTTACTTTCTTTATGAAAGATTTGTGCCTTTATATATAGTTACATTTTAATGCTATATATCTGATTAAACAAATGATCAAATAAACAATTTATTCATTAATATTAATATCCTAAAACAATTGTCTTTAGGACACTAAACTCTAACATTTCAGGAAGGACAGAGGGTCCTTTTGTACAATTCAAGGCTCAGACTGTTTCCTGGGAAGCTGAAGTCCAGATGGTCAAGACCGTATACAGTAAATAGGGTGTTCTACCATGGGGCAATAGAGATTGTCAAGGATGGTCATGAACCTTTCAAGGTCAACGGACAGCGGTTAAAACCATATCTCGAGAATGATCACCAAAGGAAAATTGACACGATCCACTTTCAGGATCCCCCGAGCCAATAGAATCAAGAACAGGGTGTTCGCTGCAAACACCAATTGTAGCACGCAATGGGGAGTAATCTTACATTTTAGTACCTTAATTTTAATTTTTGTCAAATTTTAGGTAGGATTGCTTAGTCGTGTTAAGATAACTCTGTGTTCATATGAGGGTCCATAAAATAAGAAAATTTCTTTGATTGATATCATATTTTTAAGTGCGAGCAAAAATATAAACTTTTACTCTTCTATAAGGGTAAAGTTTTAATTTTTACTTGTTAGAAAAAGGGGATTGAATTGATCTTTGGGGGAAAATCAATTGGTCAGAAATGTGGATCAAATCTGTGCGGATAAAGTGAACATCAAATCAAACTGTTCTTAGGCTACTTATTATACTTTACCTATGCACCTCTCTCGGTAAAATCAAAGTGGGTGGAGTATAGTAAATTCAAAAATCAAAAAGTAACTGTTCGCTTCCCCCAAGCGCCTTTTCGTCTGTTCGCAGCTGTTGCCACAACCACTCATACAAGTGGCGTTCATAGAAACGTCGTTATAATTACGGTTCTAGCAACAGGCCATTTCGCACTTTTTCTACTTAAAGGACGTAGGCTGTATTGCGGACCCTAGTAAAAATTTTCTAAACTCTCTCTCTCACACCGTTCCCCATATTTTGTTTGATAACCATCTTTGGGTGCGCCTATTTAGTCTCTATCTCAGGATGAGGACTCGAGGCTCTGGAAAGCAAGTGAAGATAGAAGGCGCAAAGAAAGACAAAGCGAAGGGCAAGAGGGTTGGCACAAGCACAGTTGCCTTTGTGCCCGATGAAAAGCTGGTAAAGAAATTGCCTCAGTTCAAAGACACCGCCGTGCAGCAATATTATGATGATTTGGCTCAACTAGAGTTTGGGCCGGTGAGAAAAATATGCTGGGAAACTCTGAAAAAGCTTAAGCTTGCAGAGCGTGTGAAGAAGCCCATGGAAGCAGGCCACTTTGGCTGCTTCTTTGAGATGAAGGAGCCCGCGTACAAGGAACTCACCTTGAAGTTTCTAGCTACCTTTAAACATGATCCCGAGATCACCGACCCAGATAAAGAAGGAAAATTCAGTTTTCGACTTATGACCCATACCCAGCGGCCATCTTTGAACACATTTAATAACCTAATCGGAGCCGCGGATGATGATGACTTGGAGTCGAACGGCTACAAAGGGGTTTTCACCAAAACCCCGGACGAGTTTGACCCGATGGCTTTCTGGCGTTCAATCTCTGGCCAGCCAAGTTACGACGGTAGTGCCTCCAAAGCATCTAACATTGAGGACTACGCCATCCGGTACTTGCACAAACTGGTTTACGACACCATCTTCGCATGAGAGAACCAAGTCACTATCCCCCACGCAGACCTTATGGCCCTATGGAGTATGATGCAGGGACACAGGATGAACTTAGGGTTTTGGTTTGGGGAGTACATTAGCGCTTTTGGGAGAAAAAACTCTTCCATCATATGCTGTGGCAGCATTGTGACACGAATAGCAGAAGCAATAGGGGTCTTCAAGCCTGAAGACCGAAACAGGCTAACGATGGTGAACCACCCGGACCAAATCGATCTAAGAAGCCTCCAAAGCATGCTATTCGGGAAGTTGGTGAATGGAAAATGGGTATGGATGCCAGATTTTGTTGAGGCCAGGAGGGTTGAAAGTCGGAAGCGGAAGAACGAGCCTACAGTATCAGTGTCATCAGAGTCTGAGCAAATTGAACAAGCCAAGGATCTTGGCTTTTACCAGAAATGCGCAAAGCTCTCCAATGAAAATATCCTCTCCAAGTTCAACGCCCTGTTTGCACAGACCCAAGCCTGCAGAGACCAAATGTTTGCTCTGGAACATAAAAATGTCGTGCAACAAGGCGAGATTGACATGCTCAAGCACCTTTGTGTGGAAGAACATGGGCGGGAGAGTCCCTCTGGTGCCTCGATAAAGAGTCCGGTAAGAGCAAAACCTGAGACAACAGCCAATGCCGCTGCCTCCTCGAAAGGGGATGGCAATGCTCCTGCTATGGATAGAGAGGTTGATTCCTCTCTTTCCCCGCTTGTCTGATCATTCAATTTGTCGTTATCCAAGCATCTGGTAACACTTATACCCCTTCTTTGGATTTGTTTACACTCCTCTGTTATCATGTTATGTTGTTTTCCTATGCTTTTGTTAGTATTAACATTGGGGACAATGTTCGATTCTAATTTGGGGGTGGGAAATTACATTAATAATTGAAATATCTATGTGCATAGCATGATAAAAGTTTGAACAAGTTGTTAGTGTAGTATTTTTCTGAATAATAAATTATCCCCCTGTGATTTTTGGCATGTACAAATGGAAATCTTTAACCGTCCTCAGTAAATAATCCTTGTTTGTGTTCATTTTCTAGTAAACATTCTAATGCTTCGATTGTTTAGACTCTGCAGTAATCACTAAACAGTTTGCGCTTGTTATGATTGAAATGTGTGGTGATAGCTTTGTGTTAATCTTAAATTCCCGAATCTTGAAGTTCCAAAATTTTTTAAGTTTTAAATCAACATTCAATTGAGGGACCTTTTGCCTCAATGCATGAAACCCCTAAAGTAGTGAGAACTTGAGCCTACAATTGCATGTAAAATGCATTGATTTATTAAAGAGTGGGCTAGTACTTACTATCTTTAGGGAGAATTTGCTTTGGTAAGCCTTTTAGAAATGGAAATTTTTTGGACAAGCTTAGAATGATAAAGGCGTTTAGGCACCCAACTCAACCATTAAAAGACATAACCTGTGCATTGCACTCACATAGTAGGATGAACCATTTGAGCCTTACCCTTTTTCTTTCGATAACTTAGCATGTGAATAACCATAATCCCTTCACTTTGAGCTTAAAGAACCGAGAATTTGCGTCATGCAAGCTGTGTTGATTGAAATATAATTGGCTGAGGAAACTCGCGCGCACATTGAAATAAAATGTTGAATAAAGGAAAATGATTGAGAGGAAAAATAAAATGATGAATCAGTAAAAGAACCTCTCAATTCATGGCACACAGTCACAATGTGTGCCCAAAATCATTGAAATTGGTTGTTTAGTGGTAGGAGTTAATGGAAAGATGGGGTAAATCATCTGTTAAACAAACTGTGCAGAGTTGTATGTAAAAACCAAGGGATTTGTGTAATATGCATGAGGACAAAATTCTCACACATAAAAAGCCATTCACATCCACACTTATACCTTAACCTTACATTACAACCATTAAAGACCTTTGGACTCGGTTTGAAAAATTTTGATCCATAGAAATAGGACCGATAAGCAAATTCACACCCTACGGGTGTATTTACTGAGCTGAGGAGAGAAGTTGCATTCCCTTCCTTATGGCGGAAAAGGGCCATTCAAGAGTGAGTGAAACATTCCTTCCTTAGTGAGGCATTTCGGGTAAACAGGTTGTTCAATTGAAAGTTGAGGTTTAACTTAAAGCTTTGAGGAATTTCTTGAGTAAGGATACATGATTAAACACTGGCATAACTTCATTTATGATCGTAACTTACGCTTTTCTGTAATTTTCCGAGCATAGATGATCTGTTGTAATTCCTTTTCTCTCTATGATCTCCTCAAACTTGTCCTCCATATTATTTCATACTTAAATTCTCCCAGTGAGTTGTCTTGTTTTCTATCTTTTGTTTACTTGAGGACAAGCAAAGATTTAATTTGGGGGTATTTGTTAGGCATGAAAATGACTACAATTAAACATACTATTTGTGATGAATTGAGGGTGTTTTATGAGTAATGTTACGTAAAAGAAGGACTTATAAGTGTTTTTATGCAGATTGGAAAAGATTAAGTCAAACACAATGTAAGCAAACTGTTTTGCAAAAACCATGAGGAGATGAGCAACCTTTGATCCAACGGTTAAACACTGCGTGTCTGATGATGGATAGCGACGTGACAAGCAGCAGGAGCGGCAGGAAAAGAGTGGCTAAAAGTAACAAGATGACAAGAGTGTTCGACCCTTGAGTGTTCAAGGGTCAAAAATATCTTAACCACTTCTAGTAATCTAGGATTAGTTGAACAGTCTATTTTATTTTATTTTGTAATATTTTATGACTACTTTTGTGTACCGATTGCTTTTTCCTCCTATTTATAGATGTAGTGGAGGGAAAGGAAGGGACACCTTTTTGAGAAGGAAGATAGAAGTTTTGGTAGAGAGAAAAGCTCTCGAAGAAGATGATGACTCCATTAATGGGTCATGTAGATACAATCCAGACTGTTCACTCGGTAGTATGAGTGAGTAGTCATTTTGAACTGGTTCGGCCAGTTAGGGCCTGTTATGTAAGTTCTCTATTTTCTTATTTATGAATGAATGTTGATACATTATGATGTGTTTGATAAAGCTTTTACTCTATTGCTTATGCATGTATGTTAGTGTTAGATGAATGATAGGGAACTGCTTTCATCTTCACGGAACTTTTTATCAAACGTCCAACCCCGAAGCAGGAATGTTAGGAGGTTGGATCAAGGGTTTTCTTTATTGAAATGCTGTTTCAATCGTAATGCAAGAAAGAACCAACCTTAGGGACGCTTACGGTTGTAGTAAGTCTTAGAATCTTAAGAACACACGAGAGTTGACTTAAGTGAGCATTAAAGCAGAAACCTTGACTTCACTTTACTTCATTCATGAATAAATAGGATGTTTAGAGACTGAAAGTAACATGTTCTGTTGTGCCTAGTCTGTTCTACCTCTTATCATTATCAAATACTCTTTTTCATAAGTTAAATCATTGACTTTGTTACCATTTCACAATATATCTCAAGATCAAGAATTCACACACCACGAACACCCTGTTCTACAAGGTTTTTCTAGTAAAATTTGGTCATCAATCCCTGTGGAGACGATACTCTATTTATTACTTTATTACTTGTTTCTAGTGCACTTGCTAGAGTCTGTTCAAAGGACAATAGTGCCACTACCCCGGCTGGGTGCAAATCAACCAAAATTCTGTCTGTAGCTGCCTTAATCGGTACAGTAGTTTTATGTCGTTCATGACTTTTCTTTACCTCCACTGGTGGTTTCTTATTCTTCCTACAGTCATAGGCCATGTGGCCTATGCAAGAGCATACCTTGCAGAAGCTCGGAATCTTTTCGTATACCACGTCTATCCAAAACTGCTTCCCAAGCCTCTCAATCCCTAACTGAGTCGGCAATTCATCAATCAGATCAACGTCTATGAGCATTCTGGCAAAATGGCCAAATTCCCCTTCGAGTGTTGCATTATCAAACCGCATAAGCATCCCAATTCCTTTAGCAATATCAGATAAAGTCTGAGGATCTCACTACTCCCAGGGCAGAGAGTAAAGTCGTACCCAAACTTGAGATGTTGTCGCTTTGACAGCAAAAGGATCAAAATCTGGAATCTAGGCCTGCAACCTAAACGTTTCTGGTTTAACCGCAATTAATCCTTTGCTCAGAACCAATGTCTTCGCCTCTTCGGAGTTCAGGAAAACATGGAAAAAACCCTTTCCAATCGAAATTAAACGACATGATTCGGAAAGACCCCATACCTTAGACACTCGCTGCTTCAGCTCACCGACCTTCCATGGTGAATCTCCTTTGGATAGAATTAGACGCCCAATTAGGGAGCATCGACAGGCCTCAACCCTGCGGCCATACGCTTCTTGTGATATTTTAACCGATCGGATACCCCCAATAGTTGATATAGGTGCCGTTGAGGGGGTCGTTCTTGGTATTGATTTCTGTAGCACCGCTGCGAAAGAGGGAGGGGTCATCGACTTAGCGATGGCGGCAGTTTCAACAAATCTCAATTTTGGATTGAAGAGAACTCTGATGCTCAGGAAGTCCTTCGTGGTAGGAATCATGTCGTTTGCCATAGAGACGGTGCGGCGACGATGTAGATGGCGACGCAGGGGGCAGCGCTAGGTCATCCTTTTTCCCTTTTGTTGTAAATAAAACCAAGTCCAATTGTTATTATTATTATCTAATAGTTCAACCAAACATTAACCTAAACTAATTATTTTTAATTTTTTTTATAACTAGTAAAATTAAGGTAGTTTTCATCTTCACTGATTTATCATATAAATTTAATCAGTCATATCATATAAATTTAATATTTAGGTTTATTAGAATTTTACTTTGAAAAATAAATGATGTTAAAACACAGGCCCTGTTTGGTAAAGAGTGTTTTGGGATAAAAAGAGCGTTTTTGACCAACTTTAGCGGTTTGACCACTGAAACCGCTGATTGGAGTGTTTGGTAGAGAGAGGTTTTGGAGAGAGTTTTGGGATGAAAACGCTAATTTAGAAAAAGCTCCCTTTAGGAGCTTTTTCAATTAGCGTTTTGCAATATTAAAATTAATGGACTTTTTTAACCCTAATTAATATTCCTCCTTCGACCCCCTCATCTTCCTGCGCCAAAATTAATCGACTCCTCCTCCTTCGACCCTCTCATCTTCCTGCGCCAAACTCATTCGACCCTCTCTCATCTTCTCCTGCACATTTCTTTCAATTTTTTTTTGCTTCTTGCGACCTGAGGAAGAAATCTGGGAATCTGTTTGTTGCAGAAGAATTTTTTTTTGAAGAAGCTCTTCATCAAGGAGGTTAGTTGATTAATTTTTGTTTGCTTGCATAAGATTTTCTTTTTATTGATCATATGGTGTAATGATAGAAATTTTAAATTTCAATACATAGAACACCATAGGTCATAATTGTAGTTTAGTAGAAATCTAAAATGATCATGTAGAACACTTGTATCTAAAATTATCCTGTAAAACACTTGTATCTACAGAAATCTAAAATTATCCTGTATAAATCTAAAATTATCCTGTAGACCACTTGTATACTACTAATTCACAAGATAGGAAAGTGAAATATTGAAGCATGGTTGGAACTAATATGCATAAACTTTATGATCCATACAATATATGTAATTAATTAATCTAAATGAAACATAGTAGGTTCCTGGCAAACACAATAACAAAAAAAAATGAAACATGGCAAGTAACTGATAACAAGAAAAGCTAGAAAAGAGATGCTTGAGAATATAAAATCTAAATTATATTGCTCAACAAATGTATAATTATGTTTTATTTGTATAAGGATGATGACACCAAACGACAAGATGGTGAATAAGGAAAGTGAAGGTGGGAAAGGAGATGTTAGTCGAGCTACTTGGTCTAAAGAAACTTTACACATATTCTATGATTTGTGTATCCAATTTGCTGAAAAGAGTAAGGGAAAACGTGGTGCAACGACCTCTCAAAGAATGCCATGGAAAGTGCTCGAGGTGGAGTTCAAAAAAAAAAATTAGCATACGAGAAGAACCAATTGAAAAACAAATGGGATTGAGAAGAATATGGAGCCTTTGGAGAGCACTTAAAGGAAAAGAGACCGAATTAGGCTGGGATCATGTAAAAGGAACAATAAGCGCTAGTGAGGAGTGGTGGAAAAAAAAGATTGAGGTTAACTTATTTACTGACACTTGTTTTAACTCACAATATACAAAATTAAATCAACTTTGTTAATTTCAAGCTGATTTTCATTTATCTTATTTTATAGGAAAATATTCATTTTAAAGCTTTTCAAGATGAAGGTATTAAGCCTGATCTTGAGTCCAAGATGGACCAACTTTTTGGAGTTTCAGTTGCTCAAGGGACGCTTAAGTTTACACCAGTTGAACGAGCAAAAGAAACAACCAATGTCCCTTCTTTACCCATGGGTCCTTCTCCATCCGTCTATATCCCTACACCACCATCAAATAGTATTGGTATAAATGACTGTGATGCTCAAATGAGTGAGAATGTTAGTTTTAGCCATAACCAAGTTACTAGTGATTGGCAAGACGTTTGGAATGATTATACCCAAATCCCCTCTCATTCTCCTTCTCCAATTGAACATGCTAATATCGGAAGCAAGAGAAGTTTTGAGCATGATGTTACGGAGAGCTCTAAGAGTCGTAAGACAGAAAATGGAAGAAAAGGAGGAGTTGTATTGTTGATGGAAAAAATAGATACTATGGTGAAAGTCGTTACCGAGAGGAATGTCAAGGATATGGAGTTGATGAGCCTTGAAGCACGTGCACTTAATGACTCTTCACATACACTTGCTGATTCATTGGCAAAGTTGATTAACATATCTGGCTTAATGCATGGCAGCCCCGAATTCTGTTTTGCTTGTTGCTTGTTGGAAAAACCTGAAAAGAGAACAATTTTCAATTGCATGCCCGATGGCGACATAAGGATTAAATGGATAAAGTACTTGTTCGAGAATGATAAGAATGTATCAAATTAGTCTAGTATGCAATATTAGTTTTCATTATTGGAATGTAAAACATATTTAGATTACTAGGTAATTTGTTTTGAATTTTGATATGCTTTGAATCTTTCATGAGACAATATATTGTTTGTTCAGATTGTAGGAGATCTGTTTTGGATTATTTATAAGACTATGTAACCTGGTTTGGATTATTTATGAAACAATTGTTTTATGTCTTTTTATTAATGCATGGTTTTTATTTATGACAATGCTTTGGTTTTGGTCTTTATGTTCATTTGGATTATTTCTACTTTTCAAATTGATGGGTTGTTATGTTTCAAATATTTTTTTGTATTTTCATATTGGTGTCCATTTTTGCAGAAAAAAACTGGTGTCAAATTGGACACCAGTTTGCAGAGTTTGCTGCTGTAAACTGGGATAAATTGGTGCCCAGTTTGGAGCAGCAAACTGACTCAGTTTGCAGCTGCAAACAGGCTCAGTTTGCAGCAGCAAACTGACTTCAGTTTGCAGCAGCAAACTGGGTAGTTTGCAGCTGCAAACTTGCTTCAGTTTGCAGCAACTCTAACCGGGGTGGCCTTCTCGCTTGCTACCAGTACTAAAATAATACCTTCCACCTTATATTCTACACAAAGACCTATCAATACTTCTACTTTTTTTTCTAAGAACGTGGAATGAAACTGATTCGAGAATATCCAAACCTCCTAGGCAATGCACTTGCCCTGGCCTAATGCAAAAAAAAAGAGGTGAAGATCTCTTCCATTAAGATGTGTTAAGCATATTGATAGAGGCTTGATCACAATCACAGGAAAAAGAGTCTTGCTTCCTATCCTTGGACTTGCTTAAACCTTGAGGTGAGGGGAAAGCACTATTTCTAGAACAGTAGGATAGTTTGCTCCAAAGCACCTATTTGCCCCTTCGCTTCGCTTTATCCCGATCTCGCTTATTCACCTAGTCATTCTAGAAATGAAATCACATGTTCAAACCTAGATTTATGCTTTATTACTCGCTTTGCGTCCCCTTACTTGCTTGTAGTTCTTAAGGAAAGGTAAGTTCTTAACAAGACAAGGGCATGGCATGGTGGTTACCCAGTTTGCAGCAAGTTTGCAGCTGCAAACTACCCTGTTTGCTGCTGCAAATTGAAGCAAGTTTGTTGCTTCAGTTTGCAGTAGCAAACTGGGTAGTTTACAGCTACAAACTTGCTGCAAACTGACTTCTGTGTGTATAGGACATTAATTATTATTTATTAGATGCTGTA
Source organism: Euphorbia lathyris (assembly GCF_963576675.1). Taxonomy (NCBI): domain Eukaryota; kingdom Viridiplantae; phylum Streptophyta; class Magnoliopsida; order Malpighiales; family Euphorbiaceae; genus Euphorbia; species Euphorbia lathyris. The sequence goes on along the minus strand of NC_088910.1, from coordinate 30,098,074 downwards.
CCTTTTCTGTTTGCTTAACTTGTTTCTGAATGTTTGACCCTTCATTTGAGAAGTGAAACCTTTCATAATTAAAGCATTTAGGTTTGTTGTTTTAAATTGATTATCAAATTAATTGTTGCTTGCAGTTGCAAACTGACTTCAGTGCATTTACAGGTATGGATTTGCATGTTTTACGTAATCGGATACGGAAGAGACGTCGGGATAGTGCATTTTGGGACTCCATGGCTTCTTTATTAGGTTATGTTAGTCTTTATTATGTAACATACCTACATAAGGAGCCATGCATGACTTCATTTCAAACGGGAGAAAAATGGATGCTAGAAATATTAAATGGCCATGAAAAACGTTGTTTTAATATGTTCAGAATGACACAAAGCACATTTCAACAATTATGCATGGATCTAGAGTGTAAGTATGAGTTATTTCCTTCAGATAGAATGTCAACTGTGGAAAAAGTAGGTTTATTTGTATGGGTTCTTAGCAAGGGAGCCTCAAATCGTGATGTCCAAGAGCGGTTTCAACATTCTGGTGAAACTGTTAGTGGAATTTTTAAGGAGATTTTGGATGTCATGGATGGCTTGTCAAGAGATATATTAAGACCGAGGGATCTTGAGTTCAAGGAAATTCCTCCTCAAATTTCCAATGACGATCGATATATGCCACATTTTAAGGTAATTATTTGCAGTTCTATTGTTCCTTAATTATATCATATTATAACCTTAATGACCTTGTCAAAATTTTATATTATTTATTTCATATTAGAATTGCATTGGAGCCATTGATGGTACTCATATCAATGTTATAATTGCTGAGGAGGATCAATTGCGATATAGAGGAAGGAAAGGGACACCCACTCTCAATGTTATGGCGGCATGTGATTTCGATTTGCTTTTTACCTATGTGCTAACTGGTTGGGAAGAATCAGCTCATGATTCTCGTATTTTTCAAGATACTATTAGCAATCCAAGTTTAAACTTTCCAAAACCTCCTCCTGGTAATTAGCCTCTTTCATTAATCTTATTCATTTTACTTTTAACAATTATTAATGTATATATTAGTAATGTGAGTTTATATTTTCATGTTTAGGTAAATATTACTTGGTAGATAAAGGGTATCCTAAAAGGGAAGGATATTTGACGCCTTACCACAAGATAAGATATCATCAATCGGAATTTCGTGGCGCGAATCCAAAAGGGTCTCAAGAAATTTTCAATCGCGCTCATTCTTCCTTAAGAAGTTGTATTGAAAGGGCATTTGACATTTTGAAGGCACGATGGAAAATATTAGAGAAAGTACCCAAATACTCATTGCAAGATCAAAATAGAATGTTTGTGCTGCATTTGCATTGCATAACTATATAAGATTAAGCAAAGTTCATGATCCAGCATTTAGGATCATAGATGAAGATCCTACTTTTATTCCTCCAGAAGTATTTTCGGATATGGAATTTAGTTCCACACAAGAAGTTCAACGTACGAGTACTAATGAAATGGCAAGAGTTCGTACTGACATTACTCATAGTTTGATGAGGAGTAGACGACGCCAACATGCTTCTTAAACATTTGTTTTCATTTGTATAAATAAACATATGTTTTTCTTTATAAAGACATGAAAATACTTTTAATTATTTTAAATATATTTTTATGTATTAAAAAAAGAAATGCATTTATTTGTCTTTTTGCACAAACCGCTATTATCAATCAGTTAATTTTTACCAAACAGGTCTACACAAACAGCTAGTCAAATCAGCTAATGTAATCAGCTAACAGCTAATTCCCAAACAGGCCACAATAATTTTTTTTAATTGTATAAAAATGTTTGGGTAAATAATTATAAAGTCTTTATATTTTTGCTTAATATACTAGTAGGTCCATTATATTATTATAAGGTCCTTAAATTTTATTTTAGTCAACTCTTTAGTCCTTCCATGTGTTTTTGTAGATGAAAGTCCAAATTGCCCTTAGTTATTTACATTAAAAAACTTATTTTTTAGTTTCAAATTTAATTTAAATAGTTTTAATAAAGTTTATGAAGTATATATACCGAAACTTATAATCGTATATACAAATCATTAAAAATGTATTTTTATTCTCTTAAATTTTTATTTTTTTAATATAATGTCTTTAAACTAGCATTAAATATTAATAACAAATTTTAAAAATTATATTTTTTTTCTTCATTTATAAAATTTATTAGATATAAATAAAGATTACTTTTTACAATTTGTATAGTGTTGCTCTTATTTTGATAATTTTTGAAATATTTTTCATTCATTTTTTTAGCCAATAAAATTTAGGCTATTAAATTAAATTTCTATAATTATATAAAATTTAATAAATTAATTACTCAATATTGTAGAGATTATATAGGAAAAAAATATTGTAGAGATTATGTAAAAAAATAGAAGAAAAAAATATAAAATAGGAAAAATAGAAGTTTTATTATTAAAATATAGAGTAAAGAATAATTTTAGTATTTTGAAATTTATTTGGTATAATTTGACCATTGACTCAAACATAAGGACTAAAGAGTTGATGAAACAAAAAACTGAAGGATTATATTATTATTTCTAAAAACATAGGGACTGATTAGTGTATAAAATAAAAACTCATGAACCTTATAATTATTTACTCAAAATGTTTTGTCTTCTTTGTAAAATTTTGAGCTGTAAATCTTCTATATGCGATCTGACTTTTGAGAAAAAGTCTTCCGCGTATACAGGGACGAAAAATGGGTCCCAGTTTGCAATAAAAATCCAATGTAGGGCCCAAGGAGCATTACAGAAGCCGCATCCCTATTGGTTGCGGACAAGTTGAGAAACGGAAACGGAGCCACGTCAGATTATAACGGAGGTGGGCTATACTGTGCAGCCGAAACGTGCGGACCGAAACAATGATGATGATGGAGCCGAAATGATGAAAAGATTGGTCCCGCATGACATAATCATAAAAAACGAAGTTGGTGTCTAATTTCAGTTTAGTAGCGTGAAGACAAATCTGCATGTCTAATTAGGCATGCTTTCAAGTTTCAATCACATGTTTTCCTTTACCATTTTTAGAACTAGTAATTAATTAACAATGTCTAATCACGTGTGCAACTATTTTTCACTACAAGAAACCTTGAAAATGATAGATTTTTTTTTGGAATTTACTTTGTGCTAGTGACTTGCATATATAATTCTTGTATACTTTGAATAAATTTTAAATACTTTAAATTAATTGGTTTAGAAATTAAAAGTATTTTAAATACTTTAAATTCAATTTTTTTTTATCAAGTTATTGTGATTTTTCAGTCAAGATTCGTTAGATATCTTGCTAGGACTTAAATTTGAGATCTCTAATTTAAGTAACTTAAGACTCTTAACCGCTCAACTAACATTATTTGGTGAGATTAAACTTAATATAACTGATAACATGTAATTAAAGGATTAAAAGAGCATTTAGCCAACAGCTAAATCCAGATATTATTCAAAGCTAAATCCATAAAGCTACATGTAATTAAAGGACTAAAAGAGCATTTAGCCAACAGCTACAGCTACGGCTAAGAGATACGCCGGCTGGATGGCGTATGAAGCAAGTCATACGCCACATGGGATCCTCGATCCAACGATACGCCTCGAAGGGATCAGACACCTTAAAGAGGCTCGCAAATCGCCATACCTTGGGAGATCCGCCATTTGGCATCGATCCGCACAAAGGATGTCGAAACCGCTTTCCTTAAATGGAAATTGAAACCATTAATGTCGAGTAATAGCTCCATAAATGAGCTAACAGACATACTTGAATGAACATAGTAGCTACCATTAATGGAGCAAAAATGGAGGGATTTCTAGTTACAAGATTGATGGTTACAACTTTCTAGTATAAATAGCCCCACATCCCAAAGCATTGAGGTACACTTTTCTATACTATTCTCCGTGCTTACAGTTTATCATCATTTTATATTATACTGACTTAAGCATTGGAGTCCCTCCGACGGAACCTAACAGCGCCCCCCCATAGGTGGAGCACCGACATAATTTCAACAGGGAGATATCAATAACAATCTTATTTTATCGATAATTTATTTAAAAAAAAAAATAAAACTTTACGTTTAAACTTTAATTTTACTTATCATTTGTGTATATTTGATCGGCAACAGTTTAAAGATGAAAAATTGACACACGATAGATTATAAGGTACGAAATCGACGTAATTATAGTGTTTGAGTTTCTTAGTAGGTAATTGATTGTTTTTTGGTCAATACAAATTGCCATGTAAGTTTTTGAAATGGATTAGGGTGGACCCATTGATGTGTTGATTTCCAAAGTCAACTTACTTGTTGGAAGCGCTGATTGCATGATATAAGACAAAAAAAAAAGTGAAGTAGTAGGAAACCGATATCCTGCCCTGATGCCTAAGTCAGTGAAGAAATACTGAGAAGTATATGAGCTTAGCTGAGAGAATGAGTGAGTGAATGATTTTGAATACTGTACCTGGTATTTATAGTAGATTTAGACGGTGCCTTAGATTTTAGTAGATAACTGCGTATCGTTCTTTTAATGGGTAAGTCAATTACGTTTACGTTCAAGGGCACCTGCTGCTCCGCTTATTCCGGCGAGAGATAATGGGCATGGTATGTGTATCCTAAAGACTATATTTGATCGTGCCACATCTCCAGCGGTTATTCTTGATAGTCTCATTGGTCTACATGTACTCTCTATATATTAGTCTAATATCAGATGTAGTCCCCCCCAAAGCGTATAGTTCCAAGTGCTTCAAGGCTTCATTTTATTATTCGGCCGAATGCTGGATTTTCTTCAGTATGAGCTTGGATTGGGTCAAGACTGATAATAACCTTTGGTTCTTCTTGGTTTATGTCTAGCGTGTGACACATCGCTAATTTTTTTCTTTTTCGATGTGGGGTAATAGGTGGACATGTGATAAGACGTCTGACGAACGTGTGAATAATGTTATTAATTTATGATCAATCATGTGAATATAACATCATTCCCACAGAATGATATTATGTATTTCTAACTAATCATGTGAGGATGCCATCTTTTTTCCATCAACCCTCTATATCCTCGATCGTTGCTACTTTTGTGCAGAGTTGTATTCATAGGGATCATTATTACGATTTTATAGAATTTGAGCTACCCTCATAGTAAAGTGTAACAATGATGGTTAAAATGTGTCGCCTCTTTGTCTCCCTTGAACTAGTATAAATAGTGTGGAAGGTGATTCGCGATGTCTTTTCTTGCGTCTACTTCTTTCTTTATTTCAAGCTCTTAAATACTTTTGGTTTAAAAATTGAAAATATAAATATTGAAGTAGTAACAGAATCAAGACTTCAAATGAATCAAGATTCAATTTTTTTATAGTTTATTCGATTTCTTGGTTCGAGATTCGTCATACATCCTTTTAAGATTCAAACTTGAGATTTCTAATTTAAGTAACTTGAAGCCTTTAACCACTCAAGAAATGAAAACTTTACATTTAAACTTTAATTTTACATTTGATCGGTAGCAACTTAGAAATGAAAAATTGGCACAAGATAGATCATAAGTCATGAAATCGACGTAATTATAGTGTTTAAGTTTAGTTTAGTAGGTAATTAATTATTTTTTGGTCAATACATGTAAGTTTTTGAAATGGATTAGGGTGGACCGGCTGATATGTTGATTTCTAAAGTCAACATACTTGTTGGACGCGCTGATTGCTTGAGATGAGATAAAAAAAATGAAGCGGTCGGAAACCGACGATCCTACTCTAATGCCTAAGTTAGTGAAGAAATACTGAGAAGTATATGAGCTTAGCTGAGCTAAGAGAATGAGTGAGTGAATACTTTTCAGTACTGTACCTGGTATTTATAGTAGATTAAGATGGTGCCCTAGATTTTAGTAGATGACTACGTAGCGATCTCTTAATGGGTAAGTCAACTACGTTTAAGTTCAAGGGCACCTACTGCTCCGCTTATTCTGGCGAGAGATAAATGGCATGGTATATGTGTCCTAAAGATTATATTTGATCGGGTCACGTCTCCAGCGGTTATTCTTGAAAGTCTCATTGGTCCACATGTACTCTCTATATATTCATCTAGTATCAGATGTCTCCTTCCCTCCTGAAGCGTAGAGTTCGAAGTGCTTCATGGCTTCATTTTATTATTTGGACGAGATTGAGTTTTTCTTTGGTCAAGACTGATAGTAGCCTTTGGTTCTTCTTGGTTTATGTCTAGCGTGTGACATGTCACCATTTTTTTCCTTTTCATTGTGGGGTAATAGATGGGTATGTGATAGGACGTCTAACGAACGTGAGAAATGATATCGTTAAGTTCTGATCAATCATGTGAAGTTGGCATTATTCGCGCAGAATGATGTCATGTATTTCTAACTAATCATATGAGGATGACATCATTTTTTCATGGACCCTTTGTATCCTCGATTGTCGCTACTTTTGTACAGAGTTGTATTCATTAGAGATCATTATTATGATTTTGTAGACATTTGACTTTCCCTCCAAGTAAAATGTAATGCTGATGGTTTAAATGTGTCACCTCTTTGTCTCCCTTGAACTAGTATAAATATCATAGAAGGTGATTCCTGGTGTCTTTTCTTGCATCTACTTCTTTCTTCTTCATTTCAAGCTCTCTAACCAGTAAGTTTTTTCTTATCTTTTTACTTTATTTGTTTTTGTTGTATGGAAAGTTTAGTTCGAAAAAGTTCCAAGAAATTTCATATTGCTAAGAGTGTTGAAGAATCCTCACCATTGTGGATGAAAGCTGCGTCCTCTTCTATTTCCCCCATATTACGAACATAGCTCTCTTCATAATATTCGGCATGGTTGCTAGGTCCGACATAAGACCTAAAATGTTATTGAGGTGGTTGCACTGGAATGGGTTTTGGGCTGATCCTATCGCCGTGCTTATTGCATATGAGATTCTCCTCTCGTGCTTATGGCGGGACGTATCTCTCACCGGTACCTGAGACCGGTGTTCCTTTTCCATTGTCTGCCTGGTCATTGGGATGTTGACTTTTGTGAGAAGAGCTCGACACATTTTTTTGGGATTTTGCTGATTTCTCCGGTTGAATCAACAATTCTCTCCTCGAGGGCTGGAACTTTGCTAGAAGTGCCTACAACCTCATAGTTAGCTTTAAGCATAGCTTCATTGCTAGCTTTAATCGAATTGCACATAGCCTCATGACTATTCTTCATGGTTTGTAGGAACCTATTTAGGAATTGGTTCATCTGCTTCTCCATTATCGCAAAAATCATAGCCATGTCGGGTAGGGGTGATGCTTGAGGTGGTTGTTAGTTCGCACCTTCGATATTGCTCACCGTCTCAGCCACGAAACCTTCTGGCACTCCGGATTCATTGTTATGATCTCGGTTCTGAGTTTGACTATCTTCGGAGTCGAATGGAGTTAGATCTTTCCCGGCGTTCTTCTTGGCAGGCATCCTTCGTGAGTATTGATAGGTAAAATGATGAAATTGAGTTAGCAACTGAAAGTGAACAAGAAAATAAATAAATACTTATTAATGGAATAAAAAAGTAAAACATGAATAATAAGCTAAGTTTAAAAGATAAGGGTGAAAAAATAGGTTTGTGGTATAAGAATAGGTTTTGCAATTTTTGGCTAAGCTAAAAACAAAAGGTCCCACTAAGCGTGTCAAAAATTGTTAGAGATATTTTGCGAGTAACGCTAATTTTCAACCTTGTCACGTGTGATTATGGTGCGGGCGTGCCAGATAAATTATTTCTCAATTAGTTGGATGGTTAAGTTTATGGAATTGCACGCCAAAACTTGAAATCTAATGAAGCAATTGGCAAAGGACGCTGATGCGCCCACAGACTAATGCTCTAGGACTCACTAAGAGGTAAGTGTACCCCATCGCTACCAAGTAATAATTTGGACAAGTCCAGGTATCGAATCCACAGGATTTACACATGCAAGTATTGAGCTACTAGGTTTCTAATGTGATCTAGGCTATAGGGGGTTTGAGATTGAGTTTTGTTTAAATTAATTTACTCCTAATTAAGTTATTCTACTCCTAAGTGATCCTTAATTAATGTAATTACCCTGAGGTGAAGTGTGGTGATACAATAATATTGATTTCAATCTATTTTATCAATCAATTATGAACCTAATCTAATGTCACTTGTGCCTAAAGCGATTTACCCTACTTATCCTTCTATGGTTCCTATCGCGTGATTCCCTTGTAAGGCCGAAACTAGCTCTAAGGCTCAGAAATTTGGGCTTAATCTTCTATAAGATTGTCAATCTTATAGGCTCTGACTAGGTCAGATTTAGCTCGCAATATATGCCAAGTATTTGTTTGGACTTATGAATGAGTTAAACGAAAAAGCCAAAGCGTAAGATAAAGATTAAATAACACAATCAATTGAATAAAACAAGAACTTGAATTAATATTAAAGAAGAAAGATATGTTTGTCACGATGTTACAATTAGCCTAAGATTCATAGTATGGATCAGAGGCAAACAAAATGTAAAAGAGAAGAAATCCCTTTCAGGAAACCTGTCGACCAATGCAGACGTCTTCCTAGAACTTGAAGGATGTAGCCTTGAACAATCCTCAGAGAATGCGGAGCTTGATGGGTCTTCAATGGCTGATGGAAGGAGGAAGATGATTCTTCAAGGATGGAGGCTAGGGTTTTTACAAAAAGAAAGATATCTAATACAATGTTACAAAGTCCTATTTATAGTTGTAGTTTCGTGCTTAAACCTAATCTAACTTGTTTCCTATTGCAGGTGGGCGAGTCGAAGGCAAAACGTGGCATCGTATGGTCGGGAATTAGTCAAAAGACTAATTCCCGAGCGCCAACTCACCGAGCTAGCCTCTGGTGGCCAGCTCGCCATGTTGGCCACTGCCAGCTCATCGAGCTGGCCTTCAAAGGCCAATACGACGAGCTGAACATGCCCAAAACACGTCGAGCGACTGCTGGGAGTCCCCGAGATGCGATTTTCGTCCGAAATTGATCTTGTTTTAACTTGCACACGCAATTAAACTCCAAACGATGTTAGTTTAAAGGCTAAGTTGACCCACCAGTCGTTAGATTTGAGTGAAAACTCTGTTTGGTGCGACCTTTGGTGGATCAATTAGCCAAAACAAATAAGTGGCAGTTCACGTGTGTGCTATTTTGGCAATATTTTCCTGAAAACAATAAGAAAACGGCTAGAAACTACAAAAGTAAATAAAACATACACTAAAACTAACTAACACGCAAACATGCATAAAAATGCGAGAATTGCTCGCTTATTGAATGAAAACTAGACAAAACCATCCTAAAAACCGTACCTAAAGATATTGGTTTTCGACCCCTATCAAACACAAGGATTGAAAAAGTCCCTATTAGACCTCTAATGCTGTTATAGAAACTTTGTTAGATAAATTATTTTTATTTAGGCTGATGCGGATAAATTAAAGACGGGTAAAATAAAGAAATTAAAAGTGCGATATTGACACGAGATTTGGTGAAAAAGTTGTATTTTATTGATATGAATGAAGGTTTGAATACATATGTTCAAAGTAAGAATAAAAATGAACTAATTACAATTGAAATATTTTTATACTAAACATATAACCTATAAGTAAATCAATTGAATTGGAAAAACAAATCAAGACATAATTGAAATACAATAAAAATTGAAATACAACTACAAACTCAGAGCCACAAGAGCTATCTCGGCTAGACATTGAATTTTGATGTCGACTTGAAGTCCTCGAAGCACCACGTTTGGTTGGCAAGATGCGGATTTGATTTAGAAAATTTCTGACTTGTAGTAGGCAAGTGTGGGGCAGATTTGACTTTTAACTTTGGGAGAACCATATGAGTGCTTACGAACACAAAATCAAGAAAATTAAAATGCTAAATTGAACTTTAGAAAGTCAATAACAAATGTTTAGAAGGGATTGAAGCCTAAAAATAATTTTAAATAGACAAAAACAGGCTTGAAAAATCATTGGACGAATTATACTAAGCGCTGGAAATAGAATGTCTAAAACGATTTGAGGTGCAAAGATCAGCTTGTAAATAGAGTTTCTGGACACCGAATTGGGCGAATCAAAAGGCTAAATTGAACTTTGGGAAGTCAGAAACAAATATGTAGAAGGAATCGAAAGCAAAAACGGATTCTAAATAGATGAAATTGGGCTTGGAAAATAACTGGATGAATCTAAAAAAAATTAATTTAGAAAGCGATTCTAGCTAACGAATTGAAATTTTAGACTTCAGAATGCTAAATTGAATGAAAAAAACTTGAAAAGAAGCTATTAGAGACTTGAATTGAAGCTTAAAAGAGCTACAAAAGGGAATTTAGAACTAAGAACTTGAAGAACAAAAGGAAGAATTTAAGAACTAAACATTGGAACTTAGGAGGGAGGGTTTTGATGTGTTGAATTGGTGAGTAACTATGAAAAATGGATGATCTATTTATAGTATTTTGAGAAGGATTATTAAGGTAATTAACCACCCCACTATTCTTATTTCTCTCTCATATTTTGCCCACTACCTTGTCATCTCACTAATTTCCTCAACCTCCACTAACCACTACTAACTTCCTTCTAACTTCCCTCAACTTCCATGTCACATCATACAACTACTTTGTGGTTAAAGAGAGTGTAAGGATAGGTGTGGGTGTAGGTAGGAGGTTCAAGTTTCGTGGATTGACTTGTGGTGTAGTTTGGTGCGCGTTGGAGAAACCAGGTGGACCGAACGAAACTCTTGAAAAAAAAGTTCTAGGAGTAGGTCTCGCCGAGACCTACTAATTTTTCTATTTTTTTCTTTTATTTCTTTTATTTAGAAAAATGGAAACAATTAATATAAACTTTATTTATTTATATATATATATATATATATATATATAATTTATTTATTTTAGACCAATAATTTCATATTAGAAAACCAATTATTTTTCTATTTCTACAACTTTGGACATATTAATTTTTATATGCCTTATTAATAATAATCTCATTCACAATTTAACCAGATCTTCCTATATAGAAGCTAATTTTTTTGTTGTTCTAAATTGTAGTTATACATTGAATATTACAATAAGAAGACAAGTAGAAACATTTTTAATAGGTAAAAGCCAAATAATACTTTTAAGCATAACTCGAATTTGTTTTTAAAGCATAAGTAATAGCTCGCAATTTGGAGATTTGTCGCACTCTGTCGACATTCAGCTAGATTTTAGCAGGGCCCACCCAGCTACCTTCGACTCTGTCTGTTGTCTGTTTCATCTTTGCTTAACCAAAACGGAACGGGATATGATGAAACTATGAGCGGTTCAAACGCCTCCGTAACAAAGGTTGAAGATAGTTTTGGCTATTAAAATACGAACCTATGTGCCATTATGACTGTAGGGCATCACATGGAAACGTATCGGTCACGACCACAACCGATACTTATGAAAACTTTACAAGTTCTACTTTAACTTTTAAATTTTTTTAATCCGTTCTTTAAAAATAATATAAATAATTAATTTTTAATTATTTAAGAGTGGTTAAGATATATGGTTTAATATATTATTTATCTTTTTAATTTGTTTAAAAGGTTGATTAGTCCTCAAACTTTTAAAGTATCCAGATAGTTCTTTCAACTTGTATAAAATGTCTAGTTAGTCTTTTAAACTTGCGTAAAATATAATCAATTAATCATCCGATTGTAAAAAAAAAGTTAAATACGAAAGATGTCTTGCGTAAAATATAATCAATTAATCAATTAATAACCAAGGTCGGAGTATGCGGTTCTAATATTAAAGAACACAAGTTTTATAGTTGAGCAAATAAGAATTTCATTTTTAATCTATTATGTGAATTATGTAATAATATTCTAAGATATGTGCAATACATCTTCTGTTATTTTATTTACTTTTTTTTTTTGCAATCAAGTGATCAATTGATTACATTTTACGCAAGTTCACAAGGCTACCTGAATATTTTATGCAAGTTGAGGGGCTACTAAAACACTTTGAAAGTTCATGGACCAATCAAGCTTTTTGAACAAGTTCATGGGCAAATGATGTATTAAACCAAGATATATCATCTCCAACAATACTCCTCATACTCACTACTTATTTATTATTTTATCATTAAAATTATTAATTATTATTATTATTTATCAATGGTGAGAGTAGAGAGACTCTACAATAATAAATTATTAATAAAAAATGAATTAAGGATATATTAAGAGGTGGAGAGATGTTCTATATTAATAGCGATGATGGAAAGACTCTTAGGGTTTGCTTGGATGAAGGTTTCACACAGTTCATCAAAGAGAGGGGAGGGGAGGTTATTTAGTGAACCTCCATATGCCACAATTTGGTGGGACTGAAACTGAGGGTTATTTCAAGGTTTTTTAACCTTCATTTAACATCACCTCCATTTTTCCAAGCAAGATTAGAAAAATACCCTCATTTTAATTAATCTTCTCTAACTCCAAAACAAGCAAACTATTTGTGATTTGAGTAGCCACTAAAAGACTATTGTAGCTGATTTTAAACTTTTCTTTTAAAATTTTAACTTAAGAGCTAAACTAAGAGGCTGTTATAGTTTACATATATATTTTTCAAAATTCAGTATTTTGAGCTGGGATGATTGTTTTTTTTATCAAAAAGCATATGCCGTTTTGGAGCAATTAAAAAGTATGACTTTATAAATTAATTAAACCATAAACATTTCTTGATCGAAAAATAAAATTTTTAACTGCAAACTGCATAAATCACAAACACTTGTTTACAATTTTTTAAACCACGAGACTGTATTTGCAAATCTAACAAATTACGAGATTCTTTTGCTCACGAGAAAAGTTGAGAAATAAATTTTATAATGCTATTGATGATGAGAGACGTTGAAAAAAAAATATAATTAATATGCACTATTGCTGGTTTTTTTTTTATTAGTTTAATACACTCTATTCTCATTTTCTATATAAAACTACTATTAAATTTAAATACATTATAATAATTATTTATAAGAATATATTTTTTTTTTGAGCAAAAACCTCAAATAGATTAACGGGAAAAAATTGCATCTTTCAAAATAATATTCGACAACCAAATAGGTAAAACAGGAAAAAAATAATCGCTAGCATTGGAACAGGCCCGCCTAGCTACCAAATGAGCGGTCCTATTCGCTAAACGAGAAACAAAAGAAACTTTAAAACCGGGTTGAGAGTTTAAGATATCCCTACAGTCTTGAATAATTGACACAAACTCTGAAAGATCTTGACGTCTAGAGGCAACAGCATCAACCACGACTTTAGCATCGGACTCAAAATCAACTCTAGTGAAGTTTTGACTAGCCAACCAATATAGACAAGTACGAAGGGCAAGTGCTTCCACAATTTTAGGCTCCTTCAATGCTGAAATAATGCAGCTACTCCCAAACATAAAAGAACCAAGCGCATTCCTAACCACAGATCCTAATCCACACTTTCCAAGTTGTGTAAAAATAGCCGCATCCATATTGCACTTAACTACTCCAGTAGAAGGCGGGACCCAATAGCTCATACCAGTGCGACCCTGATCAATATCTGAAGAGGCACGTTCCTCTAATCCCACAACCCCAATCCTAGATCTACTATCCCGAGATGTTAACACTGAACCATGGCCTACCAAGCTAGGCTTGTTTGGCACATAGGCTCGATAAGCTATCCAGTCCCAAACTTCATTCCTTACCTCATTCCAACTTAGATCAATTGGCCACCACTCTTCCTTCCAAACTACCCTATTTCTGTGCTCCCATATTGTCTTCAAGACACAACATGTGCAAATGATCTTTTCTTTTGATGAAGATACTAACTCTTGTAAAAGCCATTGAGAAAACTGCATATCTTCCACTTGTGGCACCGCCAGCCCAGCAACTCTCCAAGCTTCACCTGCAAAAGAAAAAACTGTGAATAAATGTCGATCAGTCTTATCATCCTCAACACAAACTGGGTATTCCAAAGATAGTGGAACCCTTCTTTGAGCAAGTCTTTGTCGAGTTGGCAAACATTTTGAGCACACCTTCCACAGGAACATTTTCATCTTTGGTGGGATCTCTAACTTCCATAAAACCTTCCAACCCTCACTTACCACATCACCAACCTCCACATTCATGCCCGAGATATACCCAGATTTTACATTATAACACCCATCCTTAGACCAATGCCACATCAAAACATCATCTCTATCTCTCAGAGGTAATATAATATCACATATAGCTGCAACCTCATCTTCACTAAAATAGCCTGTCAATTTATTCATATCCCAATGCCTCATGTCTTCTTCTAAAAGATCACAAACCCTCAAATCCTCAAGACCCGATATCTGAAAAGAATGAACTTTAAACCCCTCTAATTTAGGGACCCATGGATCTTTCCAAACTCTAATTTTATTACCATTTCCCACTCTCCAAGACAAACCTTTTTCAAGAATACTCACCCCACACCAAATACTCATCCAAAACATACTAGGATTATTGCCTAATTTGGAAGAAAGTAAGTCCTCCTTAGGAAAATATTTAGCTTTTAAGACACGACTTACTAATGCATTTGGGCAACTGAGTAACTTCCACCCCTGTTTCCCTAACATAGCCAAATTAAAAATGTGCAAATCTTTAAACCCCATACCTCCTACCTCTTTAGACTTACATAATTTAGCCTAATCAAACCAATTTAACCCCTTTGACCCATCCATTTTCCTACCCCACTAGAAAGAATTCATTAGCTTTTGAAGCTCATCACAAGTAGATAAAGGGATAAGAAAAGTACTCATACAAAACGTGGGTAAAGCTTGAGCAACTGATTTCAACAACACTTCCTTTCCAGTTTGGGACAAAAAACGAAAGCCCCAACACCCAAATTTCTTTCTCAATCTATCCACCAAAAAGGTGAAAATACGCCTCTTCGATCTCCCAATAAGCAATGGAAGACCTGTTGATCCTGTGTGATTAGTTCCAAGGGGGGTTAGGAACTAATGTAACTTTTTTGCTTAATTATGCTGACTTAATCAATTCTTTAAGTTACTTAACTTAGTTTAGGTCAGCACGGCCAAGAGATGTAAGACAGCTTTAGTCAGATGCTGACTAGAACCGTTTTACTTGTGAGTTAGGAATTAACACTTGAGGTCAGCTTCCAACTCAGCACCAAGATTACTCAGTGTCAGCTTTTACAATTTATATCCTGAGAAATTTAATCAAGCAACACATACATATATATATACTGAGAGAGAGTTAGAAATTACTCAGCAGACTTATCCTGGTTCAGCCTCTCCGCCTACGTCCAGTCCCCAGAATCCCTCCGGGCTTTTTCAATCCAATACTGAGCTCTTTAAAGGTAGAGCACAAACCGTTTACAAGGCAGTTGAATATGTAAGAGTACCTTCCTCTATTCATCTACTCAACTCCTACTGAGCGCTATAACCGAACACTCAGATTCTCTACCGCTGAGTACTAAAACCGAGTACTCAGCACCACTCTCTCAATTTTACAATTGATACAAACTTGTTCTTTCTAAATGAAGAACACTTTAGATGAATACAAATTCAATCTAGCTTTTACACAGAATTAGAAGTTTGGTGTCAGATCTTTTTCTTGTTTGAATGTGCTTTGTTAGTATATCTTTTTCTCTTGTATTTTTCGACAATGTGTCCAAGTGATGGACTTGTCATTTTATAGTTGATTCTGAAGCTCTAATGATTTGAATCTGGAAGTATCCGTTGGACTCAAACGGATCTATTGCGTCATTCCCTTGGTCAGCATTCAGAATTGCAGCCCAATCTTATCGTCTGAATTCCGCAGGCGTCAGGCTTGTCTTCTTCCTACAGGTTCGTCTTTTAGTGTCAGCTTCTTCTTTTAGCTAACGGACAGTTGACCCATGCATCTCAAAATTGACTCTGTGCGTAATTCCAAAGCTTCTGTTATTGGTGCAGACAATTGTCGGATCTTGTCTTCTAGCAAATGGATCATTCGCGCTGTCCTGACGAACACTCAGCTTGACTTTATTGACGTTGCTTTTGTTCTTTGTTTCTGAGTCATATTCTTACTCAGCTTCCGTAGTCAGCTTCGTCTGCAAGCTTTAGTTTAGAGGAAGACTTCTCTTCTTTGATATTGAGTCGCGTTCCACTCAGCTTCTTTGGTCAGCTTCATCTTCAAGCGTTTGTTCTGAAGATGACTTTTCTTTTATTATGCTGAGTTGCGCTCCACTCAGCTTGTGATGTGTTCTCATGCTGACTTCGTCATGTCTTACTTTTTATTTCTGTTTTTCATTTATACTTATACTCAACATTGAACAAACATATTAGTACAATTAAATCAAAGCACTTAAATTTAATTGCCTCTTAATCATGGATTAACATAAATAATTTTGTCAAATCAAAATCATGTGGAAAGGTGTTTCAACAAGACCAAGATTCCGAGATATTCTGGGAATCATCAGACATTATTTTTTTTTGAGAAACTTTGAGAGGATTTTGGGATTTAAAAGAGAGAGAGAGATTTTGAATGCCAGAAATTTCAGCTGTAAAGAGAGATAAGTGGGAATTCCTCCACTATTTATAGAAATGCCGAGTTGATCTGATACATTGGAGTGGCGGTTTGACCTCAAGATGATCAATCGACAATTATCCTGGCATTTATGACACATTCGGCGCATGTGTTTTCTAATTATTGCGCCTACGTCATCCTAGGTGGCTATTATGCGCGTGCTAGCATTTATTGTGCATGAGAGTTTTACTCAGTTTCGAGAATACTAATCGTTTGAGATTCTAGGAAGTCAGTTTTACGTAGAAGGAATGTTCGTGTGCTTAGTAACTCAGTGTATGATAATCACTCAATATGTATGTCTACTCAGTATAGGGTGATATAATTCATATTTAGCTCAACATGCAATAGTTACTAATTTAGCACAGATCACTCAGCATGTTAATCACTCAACATTCAATTTGAACATAGAATTTTAGTGAAGAGGATTAGACATACCGATAGCTTCCCTTAGTATGTTAAATTGCTCACGAGCCAGAGGCTTCGTAAAGATATCCGCAAGCTGTTCATCTGTTGGTACATAGGTCAGCTTTATCTCCCTTTTGAGTACATGATCTCTAATGAAGTGATGTCGAATGCTGACATGCTTCATCCTGCTGTATTGGATTGGATTTTTGGACAAGTCAATAGCACTCTTATTGTCGCATTTGACTTCAATTGTGTCAATTTGTACTCCATAATCCTCCAGCTGTTGCTTAATCCATAGGACATGGGCCACACAGCTTCCAGCAGCAATGTACTCATCTTTAGTTGTTGACAGGGCCACTGATGATTGCTTCTTGCTGAACCAAGATACTAGACAGCTTCCAAGGAAGTGACACCCTCCTGAAGTACTCTTACGCTCTAGCTTATCTCGTCCATAGTCAGCATCAGTGTATCCAATGAGTGTGAAGTCATTTGTATTTGGATACCATAAACCTGCATTAACTGAGCTCTGCAAATATCTAAAAATTCTTTTTACAGCTATAAGGTGAGATTCCCTGGGGTCAGCTTGATATCTTGCACAATAACATACTGAGTACTAAATGTCAGGCCTACTAGCGGTAAGATAAAGTAGAGAGCCAATCATACCTCGATATAACTTACTGTCTACTGAGTTACCTTTCTCGTCTGCATAAAGGATAGTGCCAGTACCCATTGGGGTAGATATGGGTTTACATTCTTCCATATCGAATTTCTTTAACATTTCTTTAGCATACTTAGACTGACTGATGAAGATGCCGTTCTTCCCTTGCTTTATTTGTAGCCCGAGGAAGAAGTTGAGTTCCCCCATCATTGACATCTCGAACTCAGTTTGCATCTGTTTACTAAATTCTTTGCACATAGATTCATCAGTAGCACTAAAGATTATATCATCTACGTAAATTTGTGCCAGCAGAGTATTTTTACCCTTTTTCTTAATGAATAAGGTTGTGTCAGCTTTGCCTCTGACATAGTTCCTGGTAAGCAGGAAACTGGTCAACCTCTCATACCAAGCACGTGGTGCTTGTTTCAGGCCCTATAGGGCCTTCTTGAGTTTATAAACGTGGTTTGGAAATTTTGGATCTTCAAACCCTGGAGGCTGACTAACATATACCTCTTCGTTTATAAATCCATTAAGAAAGGCACTTTTGACATCCATTTGATATAGTTTGAAGTTCATGAAACTAGCATATGCACATAGAATTCTTATAGCCTCTAACCTGGCAACGGGAGCAAAGGTCTCACCATAGTCAATGCCCTCTTGCTGACTATAGCCTTGGGCTATAAGTCGGGCTTTGTTCCTGACTACATTGCATTGCTCATCTAGTTTGTTTCTAAAGACCCACTTAGTTCCTATGGTCTTTTAATTCCTAGGTTTTGGTACTAAATCCCATACCTCATTTCTCTTGAATTGATTAAGCTCTTCTTGCATAGCGTTGATCCAGAATTCATCGTGCTCAGCATCAGCAAAATTCTTTGGTTCATGGACTGAGACGAATGAAACATTGCTAAGATATCTCCTGAGTTGATTTCTTATCATCAGGTTGTTCTCAGCAGCATCAAGAATGGACTTCTCCGAATGTCCTCTTGGAATTTTAATTTCTTTGGGTATTGTTGAGTTGTCAGCAGCAGGTGTTTCAACAATCTCTACAGTTTTAGATTGGTCAGCAAAGGTAATTTCAGGTTCGCTTTTACCTTTGGTCAGCCCATGTGGTAATGACTCAGCGGCTACATTTGGGTCAGCGGAAGCTGAGCTTGGGTCATCTTCGGTAGACTGACTTGATTTTCCTGCAGGGTCAGTTTCATCGAACTCTATATGGACAGACTCTTCTACAACTTGAGTTCGTTTATTGAACACCCTATATGCTTTACTGTTAGTTGAGTACCCTAGAAAGATCGCTTCGTCAGCTTTAGAATCAAATTTGGCTAGGTTGTCTTTCGTATTGAGTATAAAACATTTACAACCAAAAGCACGAAAGTATCCAATATTGGGCTTTCGTCCTTTCCAAAGTTCATAGGGGGTTTTCTTAAGAATAGGTCTAACTAAAGCCCTATTGAGTATATAGCATGCTGTGTTGACAACTTTACCCCATAAATACTTTGGAAGCCTATTTTCACTCAGCATTGTCCTAGCTATTTCAACTAGAGTTCTGTTCTTCCTTTCAACAACCCCATTTTGTTGAGGAGTTCTAGGAGCAGAAAAATTGTGGTCAATACCGCTGACTTCACAGAATTCATCAAACTGTTGGTTTTTGAATTCTCCGCCATTATCACTGTGGATGTGAGCCAATTTTAAATCTCTGTCATTTTCAAGTTTTCTTATTAATGTTGAAAACATCTTAAAGGCTTCATCCTTGCTACTCAGCAAGAGTACCCATGTATACCGAGAGAAATCATCCATAATGACTAAGGAAAATTTCTTACCGCCCAAGCTGAGTGGCTGGACCGGTCCGAAAAGATCCAAGTGTAGCAATTCCAATGGTCGTTTGGTTGAGACAATATTTTTACTTTGAAAAGACTTTTTGGTTTGTTTACCCTGCTGACAAGCATTACATAATTGATCTTTCTCAAATCTAAGTTTGGGCAATCCCTCAACTAGTTGCTTTCTTGCTAATTTGGCAAGGAGGTCTATGCTTACATGACCAAGTCTCATATGCCATAGCCAGTTGTTATCCTCCTTTGACACTAAGCATATGTTTTTCGAAAAATTCTTTTCTAAACTCAACATGTACACATTGTCAACACGAGGGCAGTTAAAATCAAATTGTTTGTTTTTCCCTCAAGTATCCGACACTCAGTGACATCAAATACAACCTTTTTACCGCTGTCACATAGCTGAGCCACGCTCAATAGGTTATATTTGAGACCCCTGACTAAGGAGACTGACTCAATAGTAGGGTTACCTCCGATAGTACCTGAACCGACTATCTTACCCTTTTTATTGTCTCCGAAGCTTACACTTCCACCTCGTTTATGCTCAAGTGTGATGAATTGAGTTTCATCACTAGTCATGTGCCTCGAGCATGCGCTGTCAATATACCAAAGCTTTGACTTCTCCACGCACCTCAGGCTCACCTGCATTTTGAATCATTCATCTTTAGGTACCCAATTCTTTTTGGGTCCTCGTTGGTTAGCATAGATAGGTGTTACATCATGTTTTAATTTGTGACGACATACTTTTATTGTGTGGCCAGCTTTACCACAGAAGTCACAATAGGTCACCCTTTGAGAGTGATTTTGTTTCTGGTCAGCACGATTGTGCTGAGCATGCCAACATACCTTAGTGGTGTGGCCTTTCTTTCCGCAGAAGTCGCATTGGACATTCTGTTGAGTATACCAACACACATCAATGGTGTGTCCTCTTTTCCCACAACAGTCACACTGAGTGAACCATTTATGCTGACCAGTACCTTGATACTCAGCATTGGGATAGAACCCTTTCTTAGCCGATTTACTCAGCTGGTTCTGTATGGTTGTGATGTCATTTCTCAGTTTCTTTGACTCAGTTTGGACTTCCGAGACAAAACCATGCATGACTTTAAGATTTTCATCTTGCCTGGTGTTGTCTTGGAGAAGATATTGGATGTCACTCAGTTTGACCTCTTCAATCTCATCACATCGCCTGTTGAGTGCCTTTATTTTCTTGTTACACTTTTTAGTCAGTGTGTATAAATCACTCAGGGCATTAACCATTTCATTTCTAAGCAAGAGTAAGGATGTTACCTCATTGGATTGGTCCTCTTGGTCAGTGTCATCTGAGAGGCCAGCTTGCTCAGATCGGTAGTGGTCAGCAGCGTCGTCGGCCATGAAGCATATATTTGTTGTCTCATTTGCATCAGCTTTAGATGAGGTTGACTCATCACTGTCACTCCATGTGGCCACCATAGCTTTTCTGCTACCTTTCTTTTCTTTCTTCAGATTTGGACAGCTTGATTTAATGTGCCCAGTTTGGTGGCATTCAAAACACGTGACAGGCTTGGAGCTATCCTTTTTGTATTTGTCACTGGACTTAGCTTTGTACTTATCGCTTCGTCTGAATGGTCTTTTGCTATCCTTATCATTCTTCTTAAACAGCTTCTTCATTTTTCTAGTGAACATGGCCATCTCCTCATCATCTGATGAGTCAGCTTCGGTTGAGTCAGCTTTCATGACAAGTGATTTTTGTTTCTTGTCCTCTGACTTTTCTTTAGCTTTAAAGTTCTTCATTGAGATCTCATGAGTCAGTAGAGATCTGATCAGCTCGTCATATTTGTACGTGGTCAAGTCTCGAGATTCTTCCACAGCAGTTTTCTTAGCTTGCCAGCTCTTGGGTAGACTCCTCAGGATTTTCTTCACCTGCTCTTCTTCTGTGAAGATCTTGCCGAGTCGTTTTAGCTCATTTATGATATTTGTGAACCTTGAGTTCATTTCCGAGATGTCTTCATTCTCATTCATCTCGAACAACTCGTATAATTGCATATGTTGGTTCACCTTTGACTCTTTGACCTTGCTGGTACCTTCATAGGTCACTTCCAGCTTCTTCCATATTTCCTGTGCTGACTCACAACCTGAAATTTTGTTGTACTCTGCAGCATCTAGCGCACAGTGAAGCATATTGATAGCCGAAGCATTATTTTGTAGTTTTCTAAGGTCATCTTCTGACCACTCAGTTTCACTCTTGACAACTTTTTCGTTGTCAACAGTTTTGTAAGGCACATATGGGCCTTGAACTATTGCAAGCCACGCACTCATGTTTGTAGCTTGAATAAAGTTTTTCATCATGTTTTTCCAAAATGTATAGTTTGATCCGAAAAACAAGGGAGGCCGACTAATCGATAATCCCTCAAGGAGAATCTGTGTTGTTTGATTTCCTGGAAGGAAATGAGTGCTGTTCTCAGCCATTTATCGGGATCAGCTCAAGATAGTTATATCTTTGAGTAGTGAGCTACTGAGCTCTGATACCACTTGTTAGTCCCGTGTGATTAGTTCCAAGGGGGGTTAGGAACTAATGTAACTTTTTTGCTTAATTATGCTGACTTAATCAATTCTTTAAGTTACTTAACTTAGTTTAGGTCAGCATGGCCAAGAGATGTAAGAAAGCTTTAGTCAGATGCTGACTAGAACCGTTTTACTTGTGAGTTGGGAATTAACACTTGAGGTCAGCTTCCAACTCAGCACCAAGATTACTCAGTGTCAGCTTTTACAATTTATATCCTGAGCAATTTAATCAAGCAACACATACATACATATATATATATATATATATATATATATATATATATATATACTGAGAGAGAGTTAGAAATTACTCAGCAGACTTATCCTGGTTCCTACGTCTAGTCCCTAGAATCCCTCCGGGCTTTTTCAATCCAATACTGAGCTCTTTAAAGGTAGAGCACAAACCATTTACAAGGCAGTTGAATATGCAAGAGTACCTTCCTCTATTCGTCTACTCAACTCCTACTGAGCGCTATAACCGAACACTCAGATTCTCTACCGCTGAGTACTAAAACCGAGTACTCAGCACCACTCTCTCAATTTTACAATTGATACAAACTTGTTCTTTCTAAATGAAGAACATTTTAGATGAATACAAATTCAATCTAGCTTTTCCACAGAAATAGAAGTTTGGTGTAAGATCTTTTTCTTGTTTGAATGTGCTTTGTAAGTATATCTTTTTCTCTTGTATTTTTCAACAATGTGTCCAAGTGATGGACTTGTCATTTTATAGTTGATTCTGAAGCTCTAATGATTTGAATCTGGAAGTATCCGTTGGACTCAAATGGATCTATTACGTCATTCCCTTGGTCAGCATTCAAAATTGCAGGCCAATCCTGTCGTCTGAATTCCGCAGGCGTCAGACTTGTCTTTTTCCTACAGGTTCGTCTTTTAGTGCCAGTTTCGTCTTTTAGCTAACGGACAGTTGACCCATGCATCTCGAAATTGACTCTATGCATAATTCCAAAGCTTCTGTTATTGGTGCAGACAGTTGTCGGATCTTGTCTTCTAGCAAATGGATCATTCGCGCTGTCCTGACGAACACTCAGCTTGACTTTGTTGACGTTGCTTTTGTTCTTTGTTTCTGAGTCATATTCTTACTCAGCTTCCGTAGTTAGCTTCGTCTGCAAGCTTTAGTTTAGAGGAAGACTTCTCTTCTTTGATATTGAGTCGCGTTCCACTCAGCTTCTTTGGTCAGCTTCATCTTCAAGCGTTTGTTCTGAAGATGACTTTTCTTTTATTATGCTGAGTTGCGCTCCACTCAGCTTGTGCTGTGTTCTCCTGCTGACTTCGTCCTGTCTTACTTTTTATTTCTGTTTTTCATTTATACTTATACTCAACATTAAACAAACATATTAGTACAATTAAATCAAAGCACTTAAATTTAATTACCTCTTAATCATGGACTAACATAAATAATTTTGTCAAATCAAAATCATGTGGAAAGGTGTTTCAACAAGACCAAGATACTGACCCGTGTCAAGAGGAGTCAAAACTCTAAGAATAGTTTTAATATCCTCCCTACACTCCACCCTAACATTTGAACTAAAAAATATACCTGACTTATGTAAATTTACAGCCTGACCAGATGCCTTTTCATACTCAGCTAATATGCTCATAATTGTTCTTGCTTCTTGACCAGAGGCCCCAAAAAACAAGAAACTGTCATCAGCAAAAAATAGATGTGAGATAGCTGGAGCCTGTCTACAAATTTTGCATCCCGAAATCAGATTCAACCTTTAAGCCCTCAAAATAAGCTTAGATAAGACCTCTGCACACATTATAAACAGATATGGGGAAAGAGGATCTCCCTGCCTAAGCCCCCTCTTTGGCACAATCTCATCAGATAATTCTCCATTCACTGCCACTTTATACTTAATAGTAGACACACAAAGCATAATCCATTTCACCCAAACCTCATTAAATCCCATTCTTTCCATAAAAGTTTTTAAGAAATCCCAATCAACTCTGTCATAGGCTTTACTGATATCAATTTTAAGAGCCACATGTCCAGAAGCTCCCCTATTTTGTCTTTTCATATAGTGTGTTGACTCAAAAGCAACCTGCACATTATCAATTATTGATCTTCCAGGGACAAACGCAGATTGAGTCTCACTAATCAAAGCGGGAAGAACAGACTTTAATCGATTAGCTAAAGTCTTCGCAACAATTTTATACAACACATTGCAAAGTGAAATTGGTCGAAAATCCTTAAGCAGAACCGCCTTTTCAACCTTTGGTATAAGTGAAATAATTGTATCATTAAGACCATGTGGAAATTCTCCTTGACTTAACCACCCAATACAAGCACACGCCACTTCACTCCCAATCGTATCCCAAAAGGCTTGATAAAAACCCGGGTTAAGACCATCTAGTCCAGGAGATTTATTAGCACCCATTGAAAATAAAGCATTTTTAAACTCATCAACCTCAAAAGGAGCAATAAGAATTTCATTCATAGAATCATCAACTATCAAGTCCACCACATCCAATGTCTCACTTTCCCTCACTACACCTTTAGAATAAACATCATTGAAATACCCTTGAACCATCCTAAGCATAGCACCCTGATCCTCAGTCTCCTCCCCAAGCCCATTACCTAGTACAACAATTTGATTTCTCTTCCTTCTCTCTATAACACTAGCATGGAAGAATTTTGTATTCCTATCTCCCTCATATAACCAAAAAGCCTTTGCCCTTTGCTTCTAGAAACGTTCCTCTGACTCCAAAATCTCATTCAGTTTCCGTTTTGCCATAAAAAATAGATCAATAGAATCCCTATCTTTCTTCCCATACGAAGTCTCCATTTTCTTTTTCCAAAGCCTGATTTGACTTTGAAACCGGTAATTAAAAACCCTACCCCAATCCTCCATAGATCTGATACACTCTGTAAGTTTTATTGGTACAGGCTTTACTCCCTGATTCCTCCAAGTCCCTCTAACCAACTCCCCAAACTCTCTTTCTTTTAACCAATTATCCTCAAAGTAAAACCGTTTTTTCTTTTTTCTACTAGTACCAGTTTCTAAATTGAGAATGATAGGAAGATGATCAGAATAAGACATCACTACTGAAGATAAATTATAATCAACAAAGCGAGAGATCCAATCACTGGATGCAAATCCTCTATCCAATTTTTCACGGATCCAATTATTAGAACCCTTTCCTCTCTCCCACGTAAACTGACTACATTGTAGCACTAGTTCATGTAACTCACAATCATCATGCACCTTTTGAAACTCCTGCATTAAGTGACTAGGGAACTCCACACCTCCCTCTTTCTCTATTGCCCTCAAGATGCAATTAAAATCACCCATAAGAACCCAAGGAAGACTAGACACACTAGCCAACTGTCTCAGTAACCTCCAGGAATCCCCATGCTTACTCCGATCAGCATAACCATAGAAACCAACAAACCTCCAATCTCCCCTTACATGATCAGATATCGAAGCATCAATATGATGATTCGAATAACTAACAATACTAACTTTCCAATCTTTTTTCCATAACAAAGCCAACCCTCCACTCATCCCTCTTATATTTACAGAAAACACTCCTTCAAAACCCATTTTCTGTTTTAAATAAAGCATTCTATTTTCTTCTACCAATGTCTCAATCAAAAATAAAAGTGTCGGTTTTTGGCATCTAACTACCTCTTTTAGGGATAGATCTACCCGGTGGTTTCCCAGACCACGACAATTCCAACTTATATAACTCATTGGACCCGGCGGCCCTGACTACGAGGGCTCGCCGATCTCTCATCATAAGAAACCCTCCCATCCATAACTAGAACAGATTATCCTTCTTTCTGGTCATTCACCTGACTATCCTTCCCTTTTCCTTCCTCCCTCCTCCTTTTCCGAGCTTCAGTCAGCTCAAGCTCAGAATCCTCAAGCATATGATCCCCAACCCCCTCCTCTTCATCCACCTCCACCCCTTGCTCTTCTTTCTGAATCTTCACAAAAGGACCCATCACTGGGCAAATCCCTACTTCAAAATCACCCACCCTTATTTGAGACATATCTCCTCCACTCAACTTCTCCTTACCCTTATTCACAATATCCCCCAAGGTACTTCTTCCCCCCTTCCATAAAACCCAACACCCTCATTTATGCCCATTCCACTTCCCTCCCTCAACCATTTAGCCCCACTTTGACTCCCACCTTTACGGACTTGAGCCTTTAACCACTCACCCCATTCCCTCACCACTTCATCACCTTGCAAATCAAAAAGCTTCTCACAATACCGATCCGTATGCCCCATCATTCCACAAATATAACAAAATATTCCTAACCTTTCATATTTAAATGTGACCAACGCCCACTTCCCTTCCCCACACTTGATTTTCTTAAATCTTTTCAATGGGTGTCTACTATCAATACCAACCCTCACTCTCATATACTACCTATGGAAACCCATATTATTCATATCATATTCCACGAATGAGCCTAGAAAATTTCCTAACTGCTTTCCAACACTTTCCGACATCGTTCTTACTGGCAAACCATAAATATGCACCCAAATCGGCATTTGAAACAACTCTATCTCATCCGGACTATCTCCCCACTTCCTATTTTCCATAATTAGATTGTAATTATCGAAAGACCAAGGACCCGCCAGCTAAAACTCTATCTCTATCCACAGGATGAAAAAACACAATAGAATATAGATTGTTTTAGTCACCTCCTGAATATCCACCCCTCCCTGGCCTCCACAACAAAGCTAAACGATTTTGTAACGTCATAAAATTCAATGGCCTATCCGAAACAAACCGTGCCAAAAACCTCAAACCAGTATCTATCCTTCCATCCCCTTAATTTTGACCTTCCACTTCGATGGACAATACGTCATTCCCCTCTAAATACATTCATGCTAACCCAGCCTCCATATCTCTCTTATGAAATACAAAAACGCACAGCAAAAATAACCAGCACAAAACGCCTAACACAGCACACAATTATCACAAAAACAAATAACCAGTGCAGAGCACCCAACAACAGAATATTCTCAAATCGACCTCAATAAATCAACCAACGCCAACAACGTCCACCAACAAATAATTCACAGACAACTAGATCAGCAAAACCAGCGCAGAAGCGCCCAACGGCACAAAAATCAGCAAAAATATGTCAATTCTATCTTCCAAAGAAAACAAAACTTCCCATTTCTTTAGAAAAAATCAAAACACAAACTTGAAATTGAAATCCAAAAAAAAACTTTAAGCCCCATAACCAAACCAAACACCCCAAAACGCAAACCCTACCCTAGCCGCACCACACCTCTAAATCCACTCAACTAATCAAGCCCAACTCAAAAACAATAAAGGTTTGTAATTAAATAGAAGAATCAAAACAATACGCAGATCCGCTAAAACACTCTCACAATCGGAGAGACCCTCTCACCAACGACGGATCAACACCGACGAATCACCTCCCTCGCTCATCGTCTACAGATCTGACAGGTAGCAGCCAAATCCATTTTTAGGGTTTGCAAAAAATAGGTTTTGGGAGAGACATTCAGAGTAAATAATCAGACCAGGAAACAAGAAACCAACCTCACCAACCGGCCGAAGAGAGAAACGGTGGCGAAGAGAGAGCACCGACGATCATAATAAGAATATATTTTTAATAATTTATTTTATTATAATTGAAATAAGTTTTATATTAAAAACCTTGTAAATAAAATGTCTTAAGCGGGTGTCTAGACAGGTTCTTCTAGAGCGTTATATATATAATGCAGTTGCTAGAGGTATGATATACTCAAACAGAGCTTATACACTTTTGGTTTACCTGCTGATTGTTGTTACGATTTGTTGTTTACTGTTGCAAAAAAACTATTTTTTTAAAAGCTATTTTTCAGATATGAAAGACAAACATGTCTAATCAGACACCTAAAACTTCATTTTATCAATGATTATAATCATATAATTGGATATAGATATTATGGAGTTGAAGAGTTGAAGCGAAAAGAATTTGTAATTAATACCAAAAGTAGAAGGCCTGGAGTAACCTTTGATGGTCTCCATTTGTTGTTGATAGTGACATAACTCAAATATTTACATGATAATTATATGAATGATGTGAAATTAAGCTTGTGCAATCGTCAACTGGTGCTTATTAATTTCATGCACTTTTCCCATAGCCATTGACTTTTAATTTCTGCCTAAACTGTTCATTTATTATAATTTTAAAATTTTCAATAGTTAGGATAAAATACATTCATGATACCAGAGTTATAACTTATAAGGCTATTATTATGATCTGCTTGGTATAATTCCGATAATATTTGAGATAAAGATACATTCTTGAGCTGAGGCGGTTACTGCCCTATACTCTTCCTCGGTACTGATAAGGAACACCGCATGTTTTCTTTTACTGCATCAAGCTATAGGTCATGACTCGAGACTAAACATATAACATATAGTCAAACGCCATGTGTTGTGATCTCCATTTTAATCAACATCACAATATCCACGTACATCAATCTTTCCTTCTTCCTTTTCTTTGTGTATAAGATATTATAATTCATGGTACCTCGGACATATCGTATAATATTTGTATAGCTTCTAAATAAACTCAACATACTCACTCCATATGATATATCTGCCTCATTAGAGGGAGATAGATTAGGCTACCAACTACTTGTCTACACATGATAGCATCTTCTAAGTCATTTCTTTCAGCGAAACATAACTTTGAATGTACCTCTATTAAAGTTGTAATAGGCTTGTATTCTAGCATCCCAAACTTCTCTAAAAGATCCTTAGCATATTTAAACTTATAGTAAAAAATTGAACTTAACCTTTTAAAAAAATTACAAATTAAAACTTTAGTAAATCGTTGACTGAGTAGAAAACTGATGGGTATTAATTTTTACCAGTTAGATCAAGCATGGTAGTAGTAAATAGTTAAAGATGATAATGTGGGTTGGTTCATTTGGAAAGTTGAAAAGAAACAGAATATATTATGGTAACCATTATATATTTTTTGCGATCTTGTAACATCCATAATTTTATAGGGAGTATTTTGCAATTTTTTTTCTATACTGTATAAACATATTACGAATGAAAAAAAAAACATAT
The DNA here is from genome assembly GCF_963576675.1 of Euphorbia lathyris. NCBI lineage: Eukaryota > Viridiplantae > Streptophyta > Magnoliopsida > Malpighiales > Euphorbiaceae > Euphorbia > Euphorbia lathyris. Next base: position 30,069,034 of record NC_088910.1, on the reverse strand, counting down.
TATAAATAACAATTCACTATTAAATTAGTGGATCACTTTATTTAAATTTTATTTTATTTAAGTTTTATATTATTATTATTAGTATTATTATTTAAGTTTTTTTTTAGTAAGGTTACAGAGGGAACGATTTTTGGTTTTGGGTAGAACTGTATCATCTTCCATCTTCGTTTTTTTTTTTTTTTTTTTTCTTCGATTATATTTTTCCTCATAACTCCTTATTTCGGTTACCTTTTGAAACGAAAATTACACCATTAAATTCTTTGTTTCATGAGGAACATTTTAAGACCACTATTGATATTTTTCTGATCGAAAAATATGGTGATCTGAGCGGATATTTTTTATCGGAAAAATGTCAGATCTCGACCTTTTAGGCAATTTTAGTAGTGAAAGGAGTTTACTTTTGGACTCCCCTGATCGTTGGCTATCTCGTGATAGTCTCGGTTCGCGATTCCGGTATCTCCGGTAACTTCTGGCGGACGACCACCGCACTCCGGTGAAACTCCAGAGAGCCAGTAATGGATCAATTAAAACCCGAATAATTTGATTAGCTTTTTGGAACGAGAGGTAAACTTAATTGCTCATGATTATATACATATATCTAAATATATATATTTATGTGAGTGTCTATTGATATTTTGTAATTAAATGTATGTTGAGTATTTGGTTATCATTTAATTGGTACTTGATTTATATATATAGTGATTTAAGATGTGGAGTTTCAAATGTTCTACGTATAGTTGAATTTATTGATATAAGGTTTTGTTCCTCTTAAAATCATGTTGCTCATGTATTTATCTATTGAGGTATTGGCTGTGAAATTATACCATTACAAAATGAGAATGCATATGAGTTCAGAAGATTAAGAATTACGAAATTGTATTGGATTATGTTTGAGTTGGAACAAAACATAAATAGCTAACTTAAGTGGATAGGTACAATGGTCTGGAGGTTTGTTGATATTGTGATCGCATACACCTGTCTTGAAAGAGGAGACGACATGGTGTTATTAAATTTTGGATTGGGCTTCGTACTATGTCTTGCAAGATTAGACGATAGCAGTACCATTATAAAAGTACTTATATTATGAAATCTCAAGGTTGTGTGTCGTGCAAGAGTAGACGATAATGCATAGCTATTTTGATGTTAAACACCATAAGACCATTAGACATATTTCACTTAAGTTTAGCTAGGGCCCTTAAAATAAATATAATAACTTTAGGGTATTATGTGTAATAGAAAGTCCGGTTTGAGATGTCATCTATTTAATTTTAATGATTTCATGATATATATGAACTGCAGGTGTATATGTATATATATATATAAATATTCCTAATTATTTTTATTGAGTAGACAGCTCACTAATTGCTATGTTGAAATTTTCAGGCTAGGTTCAGAGGTTCTCTTATTTACTAGATTTACAGGTTTATCCTACATTCAGGCTGGCCAGCACAACCGTCTCATTTCCATTAGTAATTTCATAGACATTAATTATGATTTATTATATTATTGGATTTGATTAATTGCTTAATTTTAAGTGAACATTATTGACAGGTTAAATTGTTTGGTTGGTTATTTAAATTCTTGGATTATGAGATTTTAGTAGACGGTAATAAATGAGGAGCATTTATATAGTTATGTTGGTGTTTGTGCTTAATTATGATAATTCCTTGGTTTGTATGTGTTTTCAACGTGACCCGGGACGGGGTTACACATCTATTACTCCAAATTAAGAAAGAGATAGTTTGACTATCATCATTATTTATTGCTTTTCACTTAATTATTTGATTTTACATTCTATCCTATTTTTTCTTTTAATTCTACTTTTAATCTGTGAAAAATTAAAATCAAATCTATGAACTTAAAATTTCTTCATATTTTTCTCCTACCAAAAAAAAAACATTCTTTATATTTTTCAAGGAAACCTTTCTGTACTATGACAACTGTAAGTATTAAAAAAAATAGTTAACCTTGGTATGAATCATTTCTATAAATTTAATTTAGGACCTATTTGGTTCAGCTGTTAGCTAATAGCTGTTGCGGTTGCTGTTAGCTATTTGCAGTTACAGTAAGCTGTTAGTTGTTGCTGTTAGCTGTTTGTTATTAGTTTATTAATTACTAGTGTTTGGTAAAATTATATTGAACTGTTACTGTTCGGATTTAAAATGTCTAAAATGGACATGTTTTAAATTAATCAACGATGAAATTATAAAAGGAAAAATGTGAAAAAATGCACATAACGTTTACAACTAGAAATAATTTTACTCTTAATGTCTAAAAGGGTACAATTTTACCCATAAAGCTGACAGTTAAGAGCAATTTTACCTCTAAGATTGGCAAGTTGGGTCGATTTCAGATATTATTAGGAAACATAGATATTTTATTTCTTATTATACACCAATTGCACATATCGGTAGTTCTAAAAAAGATATTTCATATTTTTTTATGATTTAATAATAAAATTAAAAATTAATATTTATAAATTCGATGAAATATCGGAAATTTTTTGTCCAACTTGTACAAAAGACAATATTGGGGTATTTTTTGCACCTTATCCTATTATAAAATAAAAAATGTGTTACACCAATTAATAAAAATAATCTATATAAAAAATAAAAAATTTATTGAACGCAACAAAATCTTGTTTTCCGGTAATTATGTTGTAGAAATATAAATAATGTTAAAGAATGAACATATTTTGTGAAAATAAGAAGGATAATTCTGTCAATAACAACTAACTGCAAACAACTGTTTATGAAAAGCTTCAAATATGAGCTTTTCGTGAAACGCTCCAAAACGCTGCAGTTTCCAGAGAAAATGTTAAACGATGCGGTTATATAAACCTAACTAAACACTATATTTCCTGCGGTTTGGAGTGAAACGCTAAACGCTCCTCCGAAAAGCTGAAACAAACACCCTCTTAATAGGAGAGATTTCTTAAAAAAAAATAAATTTAATGGCAGAGATAAGATGCCTCTAACGTTTATAGTCAGGAGCAATTTAATTCATAACATCTAAAATGGTACAATTTTACTCTTAACATTAGTAGCCAATATCAATTTTACCTCTAACATTGACAAGTTCCATCAAATTGTCTTCTCGATCATGAATCTTGTATCTACACTTTACATATACGTCATTTTATCACTCTGTTGACGATATTTTTTAGTAACAAAAATATTCCCTTTACAACCTTGACTTGTGTGGGAAAATGCGGGCGTGCCAGGGAATTAGGTTCTCAACCTACGTTTAAGAAAACGGTTTTTATAGATATGCGCCTGTGTCTAATGGATAACTGACTAATAATCAAACAATTGTACGGGAAGAGCAAGGATTGTGAAAATGTTTCCATGGGTTCCTAGTTGCCGTCAACACAACTTTAACTAGAATTGGACCAATTGTTTTTAGTAATTAAAAATGTAAGAATAATAAAGCAAACACAAGAATTTTGAAATTTTTTTCTTTATACTTACTTTAAAATAAGAGTTTTGGGTTACAATAAACCGAATAGCAATAATTACAGCCAAGACAAATAGCAAATTTAATATCCACAATGTCAAAAGCAATAAATATGATTGTAATGGAAATTGAAATGAATTAACCGAAGCGGTGAGCCGTTGCATACAAGCGTCGCGTTGAAACATTGTGTCTGTCTGAGGTCGTTATCCCGAGACCGATGCTTGACTTGAGTAAGATGCGTGTTTAGTGATGCCAATTGACTGGGCTTGAATATTTAGAAATTTGGATTGCTATGATAAGATCGATATTTTGACTAGGAAATTGAGTTTTTGGATGTGAATTTGAGTAGGAAAACGAAACGGGTTTGTGTTTGGTCGGAAAAGAGCAAATTATACCGAATCATGGATCGAGAGAGACGATTTTAGTGGCTAAAATCGGATAAAAAGGGGGCTGCTGTAAATTGATGGTCGAATTGATGAACAAAAGCTTGAGATTATAGCGATTATAGCTAAAATTGATGATAAGAATCAAGGATTTGATGATTGGAATTGGCCCGGAAGCTTGAAAATTATGTTTAGTAATGAATATGGACCGAATTGGGTTCGAATTTGGCTAAAAAGATATGAATAGGCTGAATATATTTGAGAATTGGATTGATATGTGTTGTGTATTTATTGTATTTGATTTGTTGATTGATTATTTTTTTGTTGTTGATGGGGGGGGGGGGGGGGGGGGGGGGGGGGGGGGCTTTGAATGAAGAGGAAGAAATGTTATTTATAGGTGAGATTTACACACTAAGCACATACTTACCCACTACTCATGCCATGATTCCACTTTGAACAAAATGGAGTAGTGTTTCCTTGTTTTTAGGCCTCAACTTGGTTTGTGTAGTTTGATCCGAAATTGCATTGTGTTTCTGCAGCTGACTTCGTAAAATTCCTGCTCTCTCTGTGTTCGTCCTGTGATGATGCTGAAGATGGATCCAGAAAGCTGGGGACGTCTATTTTCTGGATCCAAGCTCACTTCTGATATTCTTGAACGTTTGGCTCCCTGGATAATTTAATCAAAAGTGGCCAGTGACCAATTTCGGGTTTTTATGCACTTAGAAGTTAGTTTAGTGGCATTTTCCCACTTTGTTACCCACTAACCCACATTCTTCTCTTCTTTTGACTCTTTATTTTTTTGATTTTATATTTTATATTTCTTTTATTTTTGTATTCTTTTTATTTTTATTTTTATTTCCTTTATTTTTACACTAAAACAATAAAAATGACAAACTATAGGTTATAATTATCACCTATGGTTTGAATGCGAATAAATGTAAAAATTGCAAACTTAGGTTATAATTATAATCTATGGTAAAAAATATAAATAAATGTAAAAATTACATTTACCCCCAACACACTCATTAGTAATATATCAAATTTATGATTAGACGTGAAAAATATTGTCCGAGTTGGATAAAAAAAATTCAAATATTTCACCGAATTTATAAATATTAATCTCCAATTCTATTATTAAATCACAAAAATTATGAATTCTTTTTGAACCAACTTAGTGCAGAATAAGAAACAAAATATATGTGTTGTATAATAATGTCTGAAATTGATCTAACTTGCTAATGTTAGGAATAAAATTGCTGTTGGCTGCCAACGTTACGGTTAAATTTACACTATTTTAGATTTCAGGGATAAAATTACTACTGACTATAAACGTTAGGGGTATTTTTACACATTATCCCTAATAGTAATCAACTAAAAAATGGTGATAGCTCTCTCTATAGGTAAATTATATAAGGCAAAAGCTAACGGACACCTCCGGGGAGCTTGATAAGAAATATATTTTATTATTTTTTATATAATATGCATTAAGTGGTTTGACACAAATTAATGGCTTAAAACACTATATGGTCCCTGATCTATCCAAAATTTTATCATTTGTCCCCTGACCTATTATTTGATTACATTTGGTCTCTAATGTATCCTAAATCGGTGAACTTTCACTCAATTTGGATTCAAACTTAACTGAATCATTATCTTATTGATAAGTAACGATATTTTGACACTTGAACTTAATAGATTTTAGTTTAGGATTTGTTTTTTGTTTTTTGTTTTTTTTAATCTAATTAATTATTTCCACATAATGTGGAAAAAAACTTTAAGAAATATTACGTTCCAAGTTTAAGTGTCAAAATATCGTTACTTATCAATGAGATAACGATTCCGTTAAGTATTCATATAAATTGGGTGAAATTTCACCAAATGGGATAAGTCAAAGGCCAAATGTGACCAAATAATAGATCAGGGACCAAATGACACAATTTTGGATAAGTCAGAGGCCAAATAATGCTTTAAGCCCAAATTAATTAATTAAAGACAAAAACTTAAATAATTGTGTGAGATATATATTGTATTTATGGTAATTATCCTAGATTTATGCTAATTATCTAATAAATTGTGCCAAAATTAATTAAATTAATTCCCTACTTGATTTTCTAATTTTTGAAAGCAAAATGCTTGATTTGAATGTCCTCCCATCCAATGAAAACATAGTTGCGTTCATGGGGGAAGATCCGAATTTGAAAAATTCATTACATACTTCAATTCCAGTACAAACTCCAAATAATGCAGAAGAAACTCATGATCCGAATTTTTAGGTTATTATTTACAAAATCTCCAATTCTTCACTAATTTCCTCTAATTTTAATACTTGGTTTTCTAATTTTTTAGAGCACAAGTGTATGATTTGAATGATAACTAAATTAATTAAAGAAGAAAAAAAGAACTGATATTAGAGAAAAGTAAACGTTAGATTTGTAGAGAGAGACAAGAAGAAGAAGAAGAAGAAGAAGAAGTGGTATAAATGACAGCTAAATTACCACTAAATAGACTACCCAACTACAACCATATCTAATGCATAGAGTTTGACTAATTACAATATAAATCATTTAATATGTGTTATGTAAAAAATAATAAAATATATTTCTTATCTAGTACCCGAGGTGCCCGTTAGTAGGCTCGATTATATAAATAATGTATAGATTTTGGATAAAATTATACTTTAGTATATATTCTTTATTTTCGCACAAAAAATACGACCGGAAAATTACAAATCAACCATAGTCAACGTGAACTTACTAGTGACCTTTGATTGTGGTATATACGACCGGAAAATTACAAATCAATCATAGTCAACGTGCACATCAATAATGTAAAATATGTGTAATTCGGTGCGGTTCGGTTTTTTTAGATTTTCTGTGAAACCGAATACCGAAATACACTTAAAATTAAAACCGATGCCGAACCGAATTGTTAAAAAAACCAAACCGAAAAACCGAATTCACTTGGTTCGGTTCGGTATGCGGTTTAAACCGAACCGATGCACACCCCTAGTTTTCATGTTTTTCGTTTTTTGCATTTTTTTTTTCATTTTCGGGTTTTTCACATTTTCGTATTTTTTATGTTTTCATGTTTTTTTCGTAGTAATAAAAATACAAGGGCTATCGTAATGGGGATTCATGACTATTTTGTTTGTAATGCTCATTACATAAATTTGGGAAGAAAAATTGAATGATGTAATGATGATTCCATTACGACAAAAATGATATGACTAACCAAACATGGTAATGAATCTCCATTGTAATGGTCATTCCATTACGACGTCCATTACAGCATACCAAACAGGGCATAAGTATAAATTGGTTCAAATTCTGTACACTATATATCTAATTTAGCCGTCCTACTTTTTTCATTTTAACAAATATAGCCGTCCTACTTCGTGTTGAAACTTTTGGTAATATATGATGATTAATCTTTTTAAATTCACCACACTTTAATGTGAAAATCTAAGGTCTAATTTTGACTAAAAAACAAATGACACTTATAATTGTGACTTTAAGTTCCTAATATTTATTTTCACTTTTCGTAGAAAAAGAAAAAAATATTTGACCTAAAATAAAATGATGATAACATCAATTTTGGGGGGAATTTGCATGATTGCGTTATGGTTATGTGTCTCTTTTCAATAATAACTGCTACTCTATAAAATGTTAAAGGCATGATATTTAACATAATTAAAAGAATATTCTCTACCCTGGAGATAACAAAAAAAAAAAAAAACATTGTTTTCTAGAACTAGCCGTGTTAAGAAAATCCTTAAATTTAACTTCTTAAACTAACGAACAGATAAAATACCTTTAAATTCATAATTAATTTCTACGTATTGAAATTAATTGAAATAACAATACGCAAAAACTACAAAGATTGAATTAAAGAATAAATCGAATAATTAAAATACTGAACCGGAATAAAACTTATAAATTTTGAAAATCTATCAACTAGGAGAATTTTGAAAAATAGAAATACTAACGTAAAAACTTACTAGAAAGATAGTATAATTTTCAGAACTTACTACTATTTCCAAAATAAATAATGTTAATACATAATCCAAGTGATTGTCGCAAGCCATGATCCACGTCTCCTAAGGAACTGAAATTGCTGCTTAATCAATTTGGGTGTAATCCCTAATTCTCAAATTCCCATAAATCACTTCAACGGTAACATTGCAACAGACATTTGGCTTCAACACAAAAGACATGAAACGCACCGTTTCATTTATTCACCAAATCCCAATCCTCTTCTCCACGTCTTCTACATTTTCTCTCTCTTTTCTGTTTTAACAAATTGTACCTGATTTTGATTTGCTAGCTGTAATTGTCCTTTCCTGTACTGTCATTTTCAATCCTTCTCTTTATATTCCTGCAATCATCAGCAGACAGACTAATGAGAAAAGTTATAAGAATTTTTGATTCTTACCTCATTGTTAACATGGTATCAGAGAAAAATAGCTTCTTGAATAGCTTTCTACTCTTTATCAATCATGGTTGCAGCTCCTATCATTCCTTCAAGCAGCCCATATCATATTCCTCCCACAGAAACACCAGCTTTAGCTCTGGTGTCACAACCTCTCACCGGACCAAATTACCACCAGTGGTCCAGATCTGTTCAGGTTGCTTTAATGTCCAAAACCAAATTTTCCTTTGTGGATGGCACCATTACTGCTCCTGCAACAGGGGATAATATGTACAATCAGTGGGAGAGAGTTAACAACATGGTGATGTCATGGCTTACACATACTATATCACCATCAATAGCAAGGAGTATTATGTGGATAGACAAGGCTTACCTTGTTTGGAATGATTTAAGAGAAAGATTTTCTCAAACTGACTCTCTAAGAATTCTTGAGCTGCGAAGAGAGATTCACAGCTTGAAGGAAGGCAACAACAATGTTGCAGAGTATTTCACAAACCTGAAAATAATATATGATGAGCTTTTGAACCTTAGGCCCATGCCAGTTTGTACCTGCAGGCCAGCTTGCAACTATGATGCTTTCAAAATCCTAAGGGATCAACAAGGAGCAGATCAAGTCATGACATTTCTTCAAGGATTGGGTGAATCCTACAGCACCATCTGCTCACAGATCCTACTCATGGATCCATTACCAAACCTGAATAAGCTTTTTGCATTGGCAACACAACATGAAAGAAAGCTTGGTCTATCACACACAAAGGCCAATGAATCACATGAAGGCACACCTTTTGCTGGGTTTACAAACTCACAAGGGAAGTTAGATGGCAACAAGAATGGCAAGAACCAGGGATACAAAAAGAACAACAAAGGATCCTTATGCACATATTGTGGTAACACAGGACACACAGAGGAAATCTGCTTCAATAAGCATGGATACCCTCATGGTTATGGCAATCGATTCAAAAATAACAACTACAGGGGATCTCAATCTAAGGCAAATGCAACAAATCAATGCAAGGATGAAGGTGAACAAGATTCTTTTTAGGATGATTAATCACAAGGCAATGAACAGTTTACACTCACCAAAGAGCAATATCAGAGACTTTGATAACATTGAGATATTATCCCGAGGACTAAGGGAGATATTCACCTAAGGAAATACCGCGTATTGACGAGATCCGCCTGGCGGATCACCGGATCTCCAAGGGCCCATTAAAAGAGACCCGCCGGTGAACCTATGAGGCGAATCTCCTTGGACACTCATTCGCCATTGTAACGGCTGAGCCGACCTGGCCATAAAGACCATTAATGAGCTATCAATTAGCTAACCGCCAGCTTAAGGATAACTTATAACCGCCATTAATGGAATATTAATGGAGACTTTCTAGTTACTGAAGGTTACAACTTTCTAGCTATATATAGCCTACGTCTCAGGCTATCCAGGTACACACATTCCCTTACCCTTTGTCAATTCAGTTTGCCCTTTTGTTCATCCTTACTGACTTTGGCATCGGAGTTTCCCCCCGTCGAACCCAACGACGCCCCCACATGGACGGAAGTTGATCAGAATTTCTCTACTTGTCATCAATTGGTGCGGTGAACGTGGAATCCTTAAACAAATAAAGGGTTTTCATTCACAATTAGAAGAAATATGACAAATGGAGACCATAACCCCTCCTCAGGGGTTGAAACACCGCCAATAACTAGTGCTGGCTGCACTGATCCGAATGTTCCCACAACACAAGCTGAAAGTAGTATGTGTTGGTCCCTTATAAGGTTGCAAGTATAGTTCCAAGGGGGGTTAGGAACTATTTAAACTTTTTCGCAATTAGGGCAGACTTCTTTTTCTAAGGAAAAAGGTTTTAACAGCGGCGCTGAGTAAACAGCAAGATACTGGCTTAGTCAACTGGTGACTAGGTCAGTTTCTTAGCTTGAGTCAGGAGATAGCACTTAGAGTCTATTCCTGAGCTCAGATGTTCAACACGCACAACTCAACTTGACCTCTTTACTTGGTCAGTTTTTGGTTATTTTAAGCAAGCAATATATATAAGGAGTTAAAGGTAAGAAATACTTTACTCAGCAGATTTATCCAGGTTCGGCTTCTTCTAAGCCTACGTCCTGTCCCCGGAACACGTTCCGAGATTTCGAATCCTCTACTGAGCTCTTTAAAGGTAGAGCCTCAAACCTTTTACAATCTTAGCAACTGAGTATAACAAGAGTACCTTCCTCTATACCTCTACTCAATCCTAATCTCTTGCTGAGTACTATAACCGAGTACTCAGCCTCTCCTTTCTATTTTCTAGAAATGATAAGTGTTTTGTCCTATACAATGATTTGCTAAGACACTTTAGACGATTGAAATAATCACTCTAGACTTTTACACAAATGTATGAATTGTAGTGTAAGATTTGCTTTGCTTCTTGCTTGCAGAACTTATGTAGAAATTTGGTCAGCGTAATGGCTTGATCAAGTTCTGTATTGAATGAAGCTTCTGATGGCCCTATTTATAGAGATGTCTGGGCATCGGTCATTTCGAATTTCGAAATAACCGTTGGAGGGAAATGGCTTCCTGTTGTTGTCATCCTGACTTGCTCAGAGCTCTCGACCAATCAGATTTGTGTATCTTCTGTCCTCGGTCAGCTCAGCAGACTGTCTCTCCTTTTATGGTAAAGTCAACTAGACAGCATACTGTGTCGTCTGAACTTTACCCAAAGTAGAAATACTTTGTCTGGAAGTTTTCATTAGCCAGCTGCTGTCTTGTACACTTTGTCGAGACTACTCAGCAGCTTCATCTTGAAGTTGTTCCCGAAGGTCTTCTAGATCCTTCTCTTGCTGAGTTGCATTTTGTCCAAAGCGACAACGTTTTAACAAACACGGGCCGAGTTGTACTGAGTTGTTTGACTTGGGCCTTGACTTTCGTATTGGGCTTGGGCCTTTTAATTCTTGTGTCTTATAAACAATTTTAACTCAACATTGAACAAACACATTAGTAGAATAAATCAAAGCATTTAAACTTAGTGTGTTTTAGAATATGTATTTCAATTATACTTAAACAATTTTGTCAAATCAAAATTATGTGGAAAGGTGTTTCAACAGTATGCCCCCGGACGCATTCATCAACATGTGTGCAGAAGCTATAGGGGAAAAGTTTGGCTCTGAAATAGGTGACCGCCTACGGTCGTTCATGACCATTCCTCCGGTTTGGAGCTTAGCGCCTTCATCTACGATATCTTCTTGGCCCCAGATGAATCTAGGACCAAACGCCCACAATTCTTCGTTTCTCCAAGCCCACAATACAGAATCTATAGTAACTACCACGGCGGCGTTGGGAGAACGACCGATCAATCGAGAGTTATTCCTGCTGGCGCAGGAGGAAGTCAAAGGAACAATCAAACTCTTGCTTGCGGATCTACTAGCCATGGGATCAATCTAGGCGGATCAGGTATCCCAAGGTGACCAAGGTCCAATCTCTCTTTGGGTGGATCGGAAGGGCGAAAACACAAAAAGCATAGAAAAGAGAAAAGTAGGCGGTCCGAATCGCCCCCGCCCCGAAGACCGAGATCCTCCCGCGAGGGCAGATCACCCCCACCTACTGGGCGTAGACAGAGCAAAAGGCCAGTAGACGCGCCACATCAAAGCGAGCCACCACCACCACCACCACACCACGGGAATGATGGACACATTCCTTCAGGAGGCTCTGGAGGGGGTAACGGTCAGGCTCCCCCGGGTGGAGGAGGTGGAGGTGGAGGAAGGGGCGGACATGGAAGCGGAGACGGACGTGGTGGATGATCACCTTCAGATCCATCTTCGGGATCTAATTCATCATCTTGTCCAAGCAGATCTCCACGGAGGGGTCGCCCAAGGGCGGATCCGGAGAATTTTGACGACAGAGTTCGAGCTGCGGTGCTTCGCATGAATGAGGAGAATGCCAGGCATAATCCGTTCGCCAATCGAGATTCGCCCTTCACGGCTTGGATTGAAGCAGAGGAAACGGATAGGCATTTTAAAATACCAAATCTCGCCATATACACGGGTGTTGACAACCCAGAGGCCCATGTCCGAAAATACCGAATATTGCTTCGCCTCAACCGTGCAACTGAGCCAGTGCTTTGCAAAATGTTTGTCACCACGTTAGGAGGTCCCGCTTATGGCTGGTTCCAATCATTACCACCTGTCTCTATAGATAGTTGGGACCAACTAAGCAGAGAGTTCTGTGCTAAATTCGCTGGCTGTATCCCTCCAGTGGTCAAATCCAGGAAGCTCTTTGAGTTAAAGCAGAAGGCGAATGAATCCCTTCGAGATTATATAAACTCCTTCAACAAATTGTGTATACAAATTGTGGATATAGATATCTCCATGGCAGTGGAATCTCTGGTAAAAAATACCACTTGTAAGAGTTTACAAGAGGATCTAATTCGCAAGAAGCCTACCAGCATGGCGGAACTAATAGAGCGTTGCAAGGACTTTATGGAGGTAGATGACATTCGCCGTGAATCAGCATCTCCGCCTAGGAGGGACAAAAGCGAATCTCATCATCGAGATAGGGAAAAGGACAAGCATCAGGATTCCTCCTCTTGAAGTAGGCGAAGAGGTTCTAAGAACAAATCGGCATTTGTCACCTCCTTCACACCTCTCAATGCTTCCAAAAGTGAAGTGCTTATGTGGATTGAGAACAGTCAACACAAACGGAGCATTTCATACCCCGAACCAAAAGGGGGGAGTATACCAATACTGGTAAAAATCCTAAAAATTATTGTAAGTATCACGGGAAAAATGGCCATGACACAGATGCATGTTGGGAGTTAGCTCGAGAAATAGAGCGTCTCATTAAGAGAGGCAAATTGGATCGGTTCATCCAAAACGATGGCAAAAAGGGCGATGGTGATAGATCCAAGGATGACTCAAAGAAGAAAGGAAAGGGGACCATCAATGTCATAGCAGGCGGACCTGGGTATCAACCAGTACTGAAAAAGACAAGAACCACTGCTCTTGACAGGACATCGCTGAATCGCCCATTTGCGGATTGAGGACCAGAGATCTCTCCTCATGCAGATGCCTTGGTCATTACTATGATGATGGAAGGCTGGGAGATGAAAAGGGTGATGATTGATACTGGGAGCTCATGCAATGTCATCACAAGAGGAGCTTTCGCCAAACTTAAGGTTGATCCGGTCCAAGTAGAACCAACTGTAGTGGATATCCTGGGGGTAACAGGACACACCATTCAGACAAAAGGCCAAGTAACGTTAAATTGTGAGTTGGCAGATGAAGATCAAATCTGGAGAGGTGATCTAGAATTTTCTATCTTGGACGGTCAGTTAGCCTATAATATTATCCTCGGATGGCCCTTTATCTCTGAGGCTGCTGCCCTCATCTCCATACGCCACTTAACTCTTTACATCCCTACGACCAAGGAAGGCGTAATGATCAGAGGGAGCCAAAAGATGGCTCAGGAGACATATTCGGCATCACTAATGATCCGCCCCCAATCTAAGGATGAAGATGAAGTGGAACTCGTCACAATGGCCATGGGCGAGACTGAAATGTACCTCATGGCGGACAAAAAGCAGGTCCGAATGGCTAAAGGTCTCAAAGGTGAAGTTAAAGAAGCAATCACCAAAGTTCTCCATGAAGCGGAGGACGTCTTTGCATGGAAAGATGAGATCCTCCCAGGGATCAGTCCAGACGTGATCACTCACAAACTTAACATCGACAAAGATGCAGTTCCCGTAGCTCAGAAATGGAGAAACCATGGCCTTGAAAGGTAGAAGGTGATAGAGGAAGAGATCACCAAGCTCCAACGAGCGGACGCCATTGAAGAGGTCCTATATACACAATGGTTGGCGAACGTCGTTTTGGTGAAGAAGGCAGGAGGATCCTACCGCATGTGCATCGACTTTACGGATCTCAACAAAGCTTGTCCCAAAGACAATTATCCTTTGCCGTGTATTGACATACTCGTAGATGGAACCGCTGGACATGCTATGTATTCCTTCACAGACGTGAAGTCGAGTTATCATCAAATCCCCATGGAGCCTTCGGATAGAATCAAGACCTTGTTCGTGACTCGCCAAGCCACTTATTGCTTCAAGGTCATGCCCTTTGGGCTTAAGAACGCAGGCGCCACCTATCAGCGGATGATGAACAAAATATTCGCAGAAAGCAAAGGTGATAACTACTCTGTCTATGTAGATGACATGATCATCAAAAGCACCACTGTGGAAAAGCATGCTGATGATGTAAGGGAGGTACTGGCCATACTCCGACGCCACAATATTAAGCTGAACCCGGAAAAATGTACTTTTGGTGCAACATATGGAAAGTTCCTGGGATTCATGATTAGTGAAAAAGGAGTGAGCCCAAATCCCGACAAAGTTAAGGCCGTTCTGGAAATGCAGGCACCACGGAACATCAGGGAAGTACAACGCCTCAACGGGCGGATCGTGGCCTTGGGCAGGTTTATTTCCTATTCAGCTCGTAGGTGTCAGCCCTTTTATGAAGTCATCAAGAAGCAAAAGGTATTCGAGTGGAATGAGGATTGTGAAAGGGCTTTCGAGGGGATCAAACGGTTTCTCGCGGAACCGCCCATGATGAGCCGGCCTCTAAAAGGTGAAAATCTCTACATGTATGTCTCAGTTACAGAGAAAGTTGTGTGCACAGTCATGATAAGAGAAGAGGATGGCCAGCAGTATCCTATCTATTATGTGAGCAAAGTATTGAAGGATGCTAAAACCAGGTATTCTAAACTTGATAAAATGGCTCTGGCCGTCGTCACCACGGCAATCCGCCTTAGGCCATACTTCCAGGCCCACACTGTCATAATTCGTACGAATATACCCATGAGAAAGGTATTGCAAAAGCCGGACACTTCAGGGAGATTGATGGAATGGGCAATTCGCCTCAGAGAATTTGATGTGCGATATGAGAGCAGGACCGCCTTAAAAAGTCAGGTCTTGGCAGACTTTGTGAATGAATTCACAGAAGAAGGGGTGAATCTCCCTAAATCTCAAGTAGAGGAGTGGACGATGTACACGGATGGGGCTTCCTCTGCAGATGGAGCTGGCATAGGTATCGTGATCAAAGGCCCCCAATACATAAAATTATGGTACGCCGCAAAGTTGGATTTCCATGCCACCAACAATGCCGCAGAATATGAGGCTCTAATATTAGGGTTACTCCTGCTTAAGGAAATCACTCCTGAGCGGATCGTGATCTATAGTGACTCCAAGTTGATGGTTAATCAAGTGATCAAAAATTATGAGGTGAAGGATGACGTTCTGGCCAAATACGTTGCCGAGGTCAAAAAGTTGTTGGACCACCTCGAACCTAAAGAAACCAAATGGGAATTGGTCCATGTGCCCCGAGAATCAAACACTGAAGCCGACCACCTAGCAAAAATGGCTTCCAGTGAGGAAAGCTGGACAGATCCGCAGTGTCCCTTTGAGGTTAAAGCAGCTTCGGCATTCGTCTCCGAAGAAGTATCCTTACTCACAACAATAGAAGATGATTGGCGGACAGCCCTTCGCCAGTATTTGTCAGATGGAGCTCTACCCATCGATAAGGAGGAGGCTCGGCGGATCGTTAGAAAAGCGGCCTATTTCTCCATGATCAATGATTGCCTCTATAGAAAGTAATTTAGCCATCCATGGTTAAAATGCATTCTGCCAGAAGAGGGACAACAGGTCCTCAAGGAGCTGCATGAGGGATCATGTGGGGCACATGAGGCATCCGCCACTATCGTAAAAAATCCAGGTTAGCAGGGTTTTATTGGCCCACTGCCGAGCTGGATGCACAAAAATTGGTGGAATCATGCCATAGTTGTCAGATTCATGCGAATGAATCACACACGGCCAAACATCTCCAGAGGCCTATCATTGAAGGGCGACCCTTTGCCATCTAGGGAATTGACATCGTCGGACTGTTTCCTCCAACTCGTAGACAGAGGAAATATGTGGTAGTGGCAGTAGATCACTTCACCAAATGGGTAGAAGCCGAAGCTGTCTCCTCCATCATGGCCGAACGAATGGTGGAATTTGTCAAAGACAATATCGTGGGAAGATATGGCGTACCCCACACCATCATCACTGATAACGGAACACAGTTCAACTGTGACGAATTCAAAACTTTCTGTGAGAAATTGGGCATTTTGAACAGATTCGCCTCCGTTTATTATCCTCAATCCAACGGTATGACTGAAGTTACGAATCGGATGATCGTAAAAGGAATAAAGAAAAGATTGGGGGAACATGATAAGAAGTGGGCGGATCAGTTGACAAGCGTCTTATGGGCGTATCGCACCACTCCTAGAACGGCCACAGGAGAAACACCATTTGCCCTTTCTCATGGCGTGGAAGCTGTGATCCCGGTTGAAATACTAGTCCCAAGTGATAGAGTTGCATTTTATTGCGAAGAGGTCAACAACCACAGACTAACAGAGAGTCTTGATCAAGTGGAGGAGCGAAGAGACAAGGCTTATGTACGTATGGCGGCGTACAAGCAGCGGATCGCCGCTTACCATGACAAAAATGCCAAACCTATATACCTGAATGTGGGAGACCTCGTGCTCCGCAAAGCGGACAAAATCCAGTCTCGAGAAGGGAAGGGCAAGCTAGGGCTCACCTGGACGGGACCATATCAAATAGTGGACAAGATTGGGTTCGCCACATTTAAGATTCAAGACATGGAGGGGAACACATTACCACGCACGTGGAACCTCCAAAATCTCCGCAAATACTTTGTCAGAAAATAAGATGTACATACGGTCTTGAGTACTCTTTTTCCTTTAGTAAGCTTTTCTCCCATGTGGTTTTTCTTATTAAAGGTTTTAATGAGGCTCACATGTAAGACCAACTTGCTGTAATAAGGCATTTCTCCTATCAATAAACATCAATTGTTCTATTGTCTATGTTCTTTTTAAAATTTTTTATTGCAGCAATATAAATATTCCAGTCTTAAAAAGAAGGGGGGCATCCAACGCTCTCCACATTGAAAAAGTACTGCTATCTTATAGCTACTTTTTCTCCTCAAAGATAAGAGGACAAGTCTCATGGGCGGATCCATCTCTAAAGGATCCCCATTCGAGATAGGGTTAAAACGATCCTTGGACGCAAGGTCTTTACACTCTCTTACTCCCTTTCCAAAGAAGGGTTTACAAAGTCCTCTAGGCGAATCACTTCACCTCAAAGATCAGTCGCAAGATGATCCCTGAAGGCAGCTTTACTTCCTCTAAAGGAATAAAACAGCTTCAAACCTTCACAAAGGTTCGCACAATGGAGTATGGCTGGCCACCTACTCCAAAATAAATCCAAGACGCTTATATATTTACTTACGCAAATGTAAAGGTAAAACAAATAGCTACCATAAGGATTAAACAAATTGTACTTAACAAGTTTTACAAAATAAAAAAGACATCAAGTAATCACAGGAGCATCCTCCTTAACATTCTTCTCGCCAGAAGCACCCGCTTGAGAAGCACCTGTTTGAGAGGCTTCCTTCTCGATAGCCTCGGATACGCTCGCCAAGGGGACTTCCTTTTCCACAGAAAGAGTTTCCCTAGGAAGAACGGTGCCATCGATTATCAGCTCCTCACCAGACTTTGGGGGCACTTCTTCAAGATCCACCAGTTGGACGGTGGTGGCAGGTTTGCTTTCTTCAACGGGTCCTTTCATCCATTTCCGAACATAGTCTCGGAGGTATTCCTTGATGTCAGGAATTTTGTTAAATTTAAGAACATCTTCTGGTTCTAGAACGGCGAACTGCGGATCTGTGAAATCGATCTCAGGATGCGCCAGCGAGACATACGCCATGATCAGTTCGTCGTAAAAGAAAGCCTGCTCGCCAGCCATGTACTCAGCTTCTCCTACAGCATTCTCGAGCTCCTTGGCATCAGCCTCAATCTTCTCCTTCAGCTTCTTTATCTCGGCATCCTTGAGGGCCATGGCAGTCGTGGCAGATGCTATATTCGCCCTGGCATCGGCTATTTCTTTCTCCAGCCTATCTATGGTAGCCTTATCCGCCACACCTTGAAGGAGCTCCGCCTCCATAGCACGAATGCGAGTGTACATCTGTCAAAGGCAAACCCTTTCGTCAAGAATGAAAGAACAAAGGTATAGCTTTTTCTGACAAAGTTCCTTTCTAATAAGGGGACCTAACGTAAGAAGCTCAGTCTTCCCCTTTTGCGCATGAATTGATCCAGGAATCTGATTCTGATTTCTTTGCACTTCGCCCAACTGGTCTAGAGCCTCATCCAAGTCATTGATAACGGACTCATTCTCTAAAGATCCCTCGGCCCCATACTTAGCGGACCAGTACTTGCCTAGGTCAGGCTTCGCCGTCTATATAAAGAAGCAAGGATCAAAACTTAAATTCTAAACATAACGAATGGGCAAAAGTTAAAGGCGACCTACTTGTTCCATCTTCCCCGCAGGCATGGCGGATCTCATGGCGTCCGCCATAAATTTGGAACCACCAGAAGCTGCAGGCTTCCTCCTTTTCAGAGGCGGATCGACCGTTGCATCCGCCAGACGTTTCCCTGTGTCCTTTTGAGGATTCGCCACTTGAGCTTTCTTGCGGGCCTCATCCTCCAACAACTTCCTACGCTTCTCTGCAAGAGCGTGATTGGCCTTAGATAAACCCCTGCCCAAGAAAACAATGAAGTAATCAAGGTTCAAGAAGAAAACAAAGTTACCTTGATCAAACTGTGTAATCTTCGAGTAAATGAACTTGTCCCCATCTTTGTGAATTAGGGGAATATCGCTCATCATGAAGGCTAAAGCATCCGCATATGTCCAGGCGTCCGCCTTGACACTCTTCATGAGGTCCGCCACTAACTCATCACTCGCCGTCAATATTCGCATATCACCCGCCATATGCAGAGGTTTGGGATTCCAGAATGTTGGAAAACCCAATGATTCGCCCTCGTTTATCTTCACGTAGAAGAATTTCTCATCCCAGCAGTGGACATTGGATATTTTGCCACTGAATGGCGAATACACTCCAAATTTTGCAAAAGTAAGAAACGACTCTGACTTTCGCTTCGACGGTTTGTGAAAAGCTCTAAAGATCCGCCTAGTGTATACTACCCCTAAGTTCGAAGCTAGATAGCAATCTAAAGCAATATCCAACCAACCATTGGGGTGTAGTTGGCTGGCGGTGATATCAAAATAAGAAAGGATGTCCGCCATCATCTTGGGAAGAGGAAGTCGGAACCCTCTCTCTACGTGACTACAGTACACAGTTAAAAAGCCACTTGGCGGACAGGAGGGACGTTGATGAGCCGCCGCTAATTGGGTCTCATAGTTATTAATCCAAGGAAAACGAATCGCTAGATCCGCCAGATCTGTGGCACTCATGCGAGACGAAGTGGACTCCGCTCGAGGATTCTTTTTCCTAGGTTGGGAAGAGGAAGAGGCCATTGTTCCCAAAGAACGCCTAAAACCTACGGCCGGCATGGCACCGGTGGCCGGAGAAGAATGAATTTGACTCCTAGTAGAATGAGTTTGGTAGCGATTACACGCCGAGTTACGTAACTCAGCTAAATCGGAGCAAGCTGTGTCCTCGAAGGAAGATGAATTTTCCGATGACGATGTGGTCCAACTAAAACTAACCAGAATTTCGGGAGGAGGGGTCAAATTAAAAAGCTCAGAGGTTGACCTAGAAGAGGACGAAGAACTCCTAAACATTCAGAGAAAATAGAATGAGAAAAGATGAACTTACATGTAAAAAAGCTTTGAAGGAACTCTGAAACTCCCAGGAAAAGCTTCGAAGCAGTGAAAAGGCAAATGAAACGAAATGGGGAAGAAAGAGAAAGAGAAAGAAGAAGAAGGTGTCTTCTCTTTCCTTGGACAGGGCGCTTGTCACACGTGTCACTCTGCGATTGGCATCGAACAGAGTGCTTATTAATGCAGGTAGTCATGACGGCGCGTAGAAGCTCAAAAGCCCTAAAGGACTTTAAAGGAACTTAGGGGGGGCTTCTGATAACATTGAGATATTATCCCGAGGACTAAGGGAGATATTCACCTAAAGAAACGCCGCGTATTGACGAGATCCGCCTGGCGGATCACCGGATCTCCAAGGGCCCATTAAAAGAGACCCGCCGGCGAACCTATGAGGCGAATCTCCTTGGACACTCATTCGCCATTGTAACGGCTGAGCCGACCTGGCCATAAAGACCATTAATGAGCTATCAATTAGCTAACCGCCAGCTTAAGGATAACTTGTAACTGCCATTAATGGAACATTAATGGAGACTTTCTAGTTACTGAAGGTTACAACTTTCTAGCTATATATAGCCTACGTCTCAGGCTATCCAGGTACACACATTTCCTTACCCTTTGTCAATTCAGTTTGCCCTTTTGTTCATCCTTACTGACTTTGGCATCGGAGCTTCCCCCCGTCGAACCCAACGACGCCCCCACAGGGACGGAAGTTGATCAGAATTTCTCTACTTGTCATCAGACTTGTAGCTCTCATTCCTTAGGGCCAGCAGAGCCAGCATGGCAAGGGATCCACCTCAGGAGCCACTGTCAACACCTTCATCAAAAGTGACACCTCTAGTAAAGTCCTTAGCTCAATACTTGATAAAAATGCAAGAACACAGTGGATTATAGATACAGGAGCAACAAACCATATAATATATGATATCAATTACTATGATACATATGTTTCAATTGATAACTGTGATGTTGGTTTACCAAATGGGGATAAAGTCAATGTAGAGTATATAGGAACTGTTGTGCTCAGTCCTAAGCTTATCTTGCACCAAGTGTTATGCATACCTAATTTCGTGTATAACCTGATTTCTACAATCAAATTATTAAGCTCTAGTGATATATGTGTGGTAATAACTGGATCAAAATGCCTGCTACAGGACACTACAAGATGGGAGAAGATTGGCTTGGCTAATGAGCATGAAGGGCTATATTATTTAGAGTATCCATTGCCTAGGATTTCTAATGTATCAGCTAGTAGTATTTTGTCTTCTGTTTCTTCAATCAAAGCTAATATATGGCACATGAGATTTGGGCATCCCTCTTATGAGAGATTGAAAAGCTTAGGTCTTCCTTGTAATGACTTCTTTTCAATTAATGGAAAACCCTGTGACATTTGTCAGAGGGCTAAACAAAATAAACTTTCGTTTTCTTCAAGCAATCATGATGCCAAGCACATTTTAAAAATTGTTCATGTTGATATCTAGGGTCCCATCAAGGAAACATACTCAGGAGAACACTATTTTCTAACTATCCTAGATGATTATAGCAGGTATACTTGGTTATGTTTACTTAAAACAAAGGGAGAGGCAAGAGCTAGGTTGCAACAGTTTTGCACCTATGCCCACAGGCTGTTCAATGTGCACATCAAGATAATCAGATCAGACAATGGGCCAGAGTTCATAATGAATGACTACTATACTACCCATGGCATCCTACATCAAACAACTTGCCCAGAGACCCCTCAGCAGAATGAGAGGGTTGAGAGGAAACATCTGGACATTATGAACACCACAAGGGCCCTAATGTTTCAATGCTCAATCCCAAAAGAATACTGGCCATTGGCAGCCAGTCATGCCGTCTACTTGATCAATAGGCTGTCTACTACTCCTTTGGGAAATGAGACACCTTGTGAGAAGTTGTATGGGAAGGCTGATAACTTAGAACATATAAGGGTGTTTAGGTGCCTTGCTTATGCATCATCTCTAAACAGGCATAAGACCAAGTTCTCTGATAGAGCAGTAAAGTGTGTCTTTGTGGGATATGGAAATGGCATCAAAGGATATAGGTTATTAAACCTAAATACTAACATTCTTTTCTTTTCCAGGAATGTAAAATTTTATGAAGAACATTTTTCCTACTCTACAAAGGACAATGACCATTTTTGTAGTGACAATGAGCTTGATACACTACATGATGCCATACTAGAAGGAGATGACATATCAGAGGAGGATATGTCAGAAGAAAATGCAGACACAGAGGATGTGATGCCAATCACTACACCTATTACAGACATAGATGAAACAGTCACAGAGGCACAAACAGATGCAGAAGAAATTCACATCACAACTCATTCAACCAGACCAACAAGAACCATACATGCACCTTCCTACTTAAAGGACTACCATATGGCCCTCATCCAAGGCAACCCATTACCCAAAACACAAAACTCACCCCATACACTTTCCAAACACCTGTCCTATGAAAAATTATCCCAAGCAAAGAAAGTTTTCACTATCAATGTTACCTGTCATTCAGAACCACATTCATATCATCAAGCACAACAAATACCACAATGGCAACAAGCAATGAATGAGGAATTATTAGCTCTTGAATCTAATAATACATGGGAACTAACCTTGTTACCTGCAGGGAAGAAGGCCATCAGATGCAAATGGGTTTTCAAACTCAAGCACAAGGCGGATGGAAGTGTGGCCATGTTCAAAGCCAGACTGGTTGCAAAGGGTTATGCTCAACAGGAAAGAGTGGATTTCACTTCAACTTTTGCTCATGTAGCAAAGTTCACCACCATTAGAGTACTGTTGGCAATAGTTGTGTCAAAGAATTGGGATATACATCAATTGGACATCAATAATGCCTACCTACATGGTGAATTGGTTGGTTAGTTTCATATGGGCCTAAAACATTTCAAAATTTCAAAATTTGGCTCGAGTAAGCGTCTATAATAAATTAGTTTATGATTTTAAAAAATATTATTATTTAATCCAACCCATTAAAATGAAATGTAACATTTCAGAATTTCTGTTGATAAAACTAACTCAATCTATCAAATAGTGTATTGAATTGACTTATAGTTTAAATACTTGTACAGTTAAACCTCGATAAATGAATGTTCGATAAAGTAATAACCTCGTTTATATAATAAATTGTTTTGGTCCCGACTTGGGCCAATGGACTAAAGTAATAACCTCACTAAATGCATTAAGTAATAAAAATATTTAAATCCTTAAGGGCCCAATGAAAATATAAATTAATAATTATTGAATTACATACATATATATATATATATATATATACCAAAACCTTTCAATCAATCAACTATAAGTCATTTCTTCTGAAAAAAATGCATCTATAGTTGATTGTTTTTTCTTTCCACCTAAACCAAAATGAACACCATTTTTAACTTTTGGTAGTGCAAACACAACTTCTAGTATATTTTGCTCATATAGGTGATCATTTTGACGATACATTTGCGACAACGCAACTATCATCTGGCTCTGGATCATTTCCATCATCATTGTACATTATTGACTAGATAATTTCTTTGTCTGTATGCATTTTACAATGAAAAATTATCTATAAAATAATAAATATTGATTTATCGATAAATGAATAGTTTATTCATTTATCGATAAATAAATAATCTCGCTTAATGAATATTTTTTTTCGGTCCCAAGGATATGCATTTATCAAGGTTTTACTGTATAAGTAGCACTAAAAAGTTCCCATCTAATATGTGTTACGAAATCACTATTTCTAATTAATATACAAAGTAGATTTTGAATTTTGGTTTTATTTATGGGTTGGGATTCTTCGTCATCCATGGGACTTATATAGACGAAAATGGAGTAAAAAAATCTCTGAAACCATTAATGGGAATTCCCCCCGAACCCATCTCTGTAAATGTTGAGTACGAAGTGAGGAATGCAATCTCGCTTCACACTGCTCCGTTTCCATCCTTAACAATCAATCTACTGCTAAAACAATTTTGATAATAACTTTCCTTTTTTAAATATTTGCAAAATCAATTTTGCAATATCCATAAATTCTACCAACTCAATCACATGTATATCATGGTTTGAAATTTGAAAATTTTCTATAAAAAAAAGGAATTTGAAGAAAAACCAATAAATATTGAGCTTAAATTAAAAATGAAAGAACAAAAAGATATATGCAAATATTTGAATAAAAAATCAACTCAATCCAGTTTAATTCAATCTAATCAAATTTTTTTATATAGGTCAACTTATTTCATGAATCAAACAATTAGAAAAAAAAAATATGAGTTGAATATGTTGGGTTAATTATATTTAATGGGTTGATAAATTTTTTTACACTCCTACTCCAAAGGAATAAAGCTCTCCCAATAAATGGTTTTCTTTTTTAATAGTTGTCTAATTTTATCGGTCGTCAAGCACCTTTTAAATGGATTCTCTTCTAATTAAAACTTGAAAAAATTATACCAAACATCATGTTTGATATTAATTTTACAATTAAATATGTGTTCTCTTTTTATTACATCAATAAATAAATTCTTTTACTTATTTTATCATAAACTGCATAATTTATTTTAATTTTATCAAATACAGCAGTTATACCTTCATTTTTCTCTTTACAGTTTTTTTTCCATTATCTATCGGTTTCTGTTTATGGAATTATTTTTTTTTTTTTTGAAGAATTTCTGTTTATGGATTAGGTGATGGGTTTTAAATCTATTAGTTAAATCTAATTGATTAGGAATGTAAAGAAACCAGTACATATTAGTAATTAGTATTAGGAAAATATAATATATTTTCCTCATAATTAGAGCTATGATAATAATAATAATAATAAAATATTAGCAAAAAGAAATAGAACAATAAAAAAAGGACTGTTTTGTGTGTTAATATAAAGACATTACCCCATTTAGATCCCTAAACTAAAGTTTTAAAATCAATTAGCACTCTAAAGTATTAAAATCATCAATCAGGTCTCTAAACTAAATAAAAATCATCAATTGAGTCACAATTATATTCTAAAATCAAAAAAGTGACTACTTTTTTTTTTTTTGGTAAGAAAGGAAATGAAAAAAACAAAACCAACAAAAAACCTACACCGGGATCAGTCTAGGAAGGCTGACCCCAATCCTATCCTCTAGGAGAGAAGGCAAAAGAAAAGAAGGAGGAACAGAGAGGGTAGAAACACCTAACATTCTCCCATGCCCAGCAGCTGCTAAGCGATCCGCCACGCGGTTTTGCTCCCTAAGGGAGAAATTAAGATACTCAAAGGCAGGACGAAGCCTCAAAATAGCTTTGATGAGATTCTGGCTCTTCAGACAAACAGCCTGGCTATCTGAAATCCTGTTAATAGCCTCCAGATTATCAGAAAAGTGACTACTTGATATAGACTATACTAATTACCGCGTCGGTTCAAAATGAGTTTGGAAAAAAAGGTCTGAAACTGTTCAACCGAATGGATTTCGGTGAGGTCTCAACTCAACTAATGATTTTTATTTAGATATAATTACCAATATTATAAGTACCAACTTAACTAATGATAAGTACCAATATTAGAAAAAAAGCTAATCTAAACTTTAGATACAAAACAATACGATTTCAATAAAAAAATTTTCAAATAAAGCAATTAAAAATTATTAACAATTCTTCAAAAAAAATATATTAACAAAATAGATATATTAGATTAATATATCATACACCTAGATACCACCTTAAATTAGGTCTTCTAGAAGAGAAATTATACTATATGCCAGGCACACCACGTTGGATTATGATTTGGTGTGCCATAGCAAATAAAAAACTGACACCTGTTAAAAAAAATCCAGCTGGTATTGTCTCTTTTTAAGATGGAAAATAGTCTGTAAAAACCCTTTTTATTTCTTTATAGGAGACTATCGCCGTCAATCACCAACAACCACTTGATTTTACCATAACCTTATAGCCTCCTAAGCCTGCCACAATCACGCCGGAACTTTCTTTCTCCGCTTGATTTTTTATCACCAGATCTGATACATATTGAACAAAAACTAGAATTTGGATCTAAAATTTTGAAAGAGTTTCAATTGATTTTATATCATGAAATCCAAAAACATGCAGACCTTCAAAATCCAAAAACATCAGGACCAGTTGTAAAATGTTCCAACAATTTCCGCAGACACTTTGTGAATGGAAGGAGCAATTAAGGGCCACAAGGTAACAAATCTGGTGATGGTGGTTTCAAGCACAATTTTATGCCGGATCGATTGGCAAAGTTTATGGGTTTAGAAATTGAACACCACTGTCAAATTGAGTGATATTTATGAGTTCCACTACTGTTAGATTTCATATTTCTCAAATTTTAAGCAAGTTTTGTATCAACTAGGGGATCATCGGAAAAATCAAGCGTTTAGCGGTGATTGACGGAAATAGTTTTTATAAGAGAGAGAAACAGAGTTTTTTCACAGACTATTTTCATCCTAAAGAGGAAATACCAACTGGATTTTTTTTAACAGGTGTCGTGTTTTAATAGGCTGTGGCACACCACATCATAATCCAACGTGGTGTGCAGGGCGTATAGTATAATTTCTCATTCCTGCTTATTTTTGAATTAAAAAAAATTAAATTTATTGCTTCTCTTTTGTTGTTACAAACTCAAAAAGATTTTATCATCTTTGTTATTTTGGATTATACAAAGAAATCACTACATGAAGTAACAAATAATTAAATACAAGAACAAATAAAGGTACAAATTGAATCAGAATTCAAAAAATAAAAAATAAAAATCAAAGACCAGAAGTGAAAGGAACGCCAGTCGCCGGCAACCAAGAACCACCAGCAATAAAATTACTAACAGTAAACCGAGAAGCTTCCGAGCTAGTAATAACCTTATAACCACCCCACTTAACTCTTCCACCAGTAGAAGCACTAGGTCCACTATTCCCATATTCTCCATAATAAAGAGTACTCAAAGCAAAATCACCATCCCACTCGAGCCACCCAGCAGGATCCACCAAAGAATCAAGGTAAGTTTTCATATAAACAGTGCGAGAATACAGCTTCCATGGCCGACCCAGAAAAGTTTTAAATGAACTTAAAACCGGTACAAGATCAGGTGCAGCCATGACTCGAGAATTATGGATTGAAATTCCGGTGTTTTGATTTGGGTCTGTTCTTCCCTGTGCTGTTACCACATTTTTCTGTTGGGCCATTGGTCTTCTGGCGTAGATCATGCAGTTTTGTAAAACGACAGCGGCGTTGCCGAAGATGAAGTCTACTGTTCCGTAGATGTAACATTCTTTGTAGAATTGTCTTTGGGAGTGGACGTATAAAGTGTCTTGGTAACCTTCGAAGCCGCACCGGTAGAATACTGAGAGGTCGGAGCCTGATCGGAGTGCTACTGCTTGGTGGTTTGAGGGTCCGGCTGTGTTTCGGAATGTTATGCCTCGGGCGATAAATCCATCTCCGGTTACGGCTGAAATTAATTCATTTCATGCATGTTAGTATATAGTACTACTATTTACATAAAATTACCATTTTAAGAAGAAAAAAAATCGAAATATTCTAGCATTCAAAAAAAAAAAAAAATCGAAATATTCTAGATTATAGAATATGTTTTTTACTCTGACCGTTCACAAGATGTAATACATTTTTTTCTTTACTTCTCCCAACCGGCACTCAAATGTTCAAACTAACGTTTTTTTTTTGGTAACTAAATAATCAGAAATAGAGATTTTGACAATTATTATTATTATTATTATTATTATTATTATCACAGCAGTTTCTTCCCCGTCTTTAGAAAATTCTCTATTTTTCCCCAAAAAAAAAAAAATCAACTCTAATTAATTTCATTATCTGAAAAATTTCAATGTACTTAACATTTCTCCTACTTTAAAAATGCTAGAATTTGAAATTTTCTAAACAATTATATGGTAAAGTAATTTAAGAGGAAATCAATAAAAAATTATTTTTCAAAAGTTGATTTTTTTAATTGAACATGTCAATGAAATTTAGAGGGTGACTCTTTTGAATAATAAACACCAATTAATATATATATATATATATATATATATATATATATATATATATATATATGAATCTGATTAATTAACGGGTTTAAAAATGAGTATTCTTTACACTTAAACTAATTTTAGAAGAGCTAACTTAATTTTTGCCTTCCACAATAAAATAAAATAAGAGCAATTAGAATTTATTATGCCCCCCAAACTCTTTAAATTTAAATTGTACAAATCTTTAACTTTAAAACACTACCACTACCCTTTAAATATCACGTGACAGCATGCGATTGAAATTTCTAAACATTAGAACTAATTCCTACTATCACGTGTTGTAATGTTGTATTTGAATGTTATTTATTCCAAATAAATAAGTTTTTAGTTGTAACATTTTTAAATTCGGGGTCGGTTGTTGTTTTTAGACAATTTAAGGGACTTTAGATGTATTAGGAAAATGAAAAACATTATAACAAAATAAATTATAACTCTTTTATTTTGTTATAACAAAAAAAAAAAAAACATTAAATGGATTAGAGAAAAAACTTGCTTACCAACAGTGGCAGAATTGAAAGTAGTAGAACCACCGCCAACACTCCGGCTTCCGGTGATGATAGTATTTCTCAATCCATCTCCGACCAACATAATATTCGTCAACCCATTACCAATTTCAAGGTTCTCCCTATAAGTCCCACTCTTAATACGTATCACAAACCTCCCGCTCCCACTCCTCTTGGCCGCCGCATCAAGCCCTTCTTTTATAGTCTTATAATTCCCTGAACCATCTTGAGCCACCACAAGGTTAGGACTCACCGAAGCCGCCTGCAACAGCTTCCTATCACCACCACTTACCCAACTCGGAAACCCAC
This sequence comes from Euphorbia lathyris, assembly GCF_963576675.1. Lineage (NCBI taxonomy): Eukaryota > Viridiplantae > Streptophyta > Magnoliopsida > Malpighiales > Euphorbiaceae > Euphorbia > Euphorbia lathyris. The sequence continues at coordinate 30,040,188 of NC_088910.1, read as the reverse complement.
TTTTATAAGTCTCCGGCTTCACCGCCGACGACCCATTTTTCAAAGCCAGAGTGTTGCATATCAACTTAGAAACATTATTAGACATGAGTGGAAACACGAAATCCGAAACCCCAAGCTCAACGAACCCGGTTCGACATGTTTCGATGTTAGTTAGAGCCGAGCTGAGCCATGTTTGGGAGTCATAATCGGTGCACTTTTTTTCTAAAGTGTTGTTGAGTTGGATAATGGTGTCTTGATAGAGCTTTAAGCAATCAGCCCAAGCAGCTTTTTCTTTGGGGTTTCGGCATTTTGAGCCGAGGTATTTGTTGTGACTTTGTGCAGCGAGGGCTCGTTGTAAGGCTAAATCGGTGGCCATTTTCCGGTAATCGGAGTTATGGTTGGGTTGGAAATGGTTTGGATTTTGGTTCATGAAATATTTGCATGGCTCCGGGTTTGGGGTTTGATTGCATAATTTGTTTATTTCTTCGGATGAAAATGCTGATTGTAGTGAGAGAAATGAGAAAAGAGAGATGGTTAGGACAAAGAGTATGAGCTTTGTTGTCATTTTTGATTGAGCTTATGATGTTTTGTTGATGATGTCTAGGTTGTGGAATATGGGGGTTTATATAGGAGAGATTAAGGAGAATATTGAGTTGGTATTTGGTTGACCAATGATGATAATGATATATGTTGTTGATTAAACAATTTTTATTTGATATGGAAATAAAATATGCAGTAATTAAGGTTCTTTTGTCTTGTCTTATTAGAATTTTCTTCTTGACTTTTATATTTCTAATAAAACGTAAATGATTTTGCATGATACCTAAATATATAGCAGGTACAAAAATAATTTTTAAATGCTCTTATAATTTTATTTTGATTCAACTATATTATATATAGCATAATAAGTTTTTACGTAATTTATTTACAGATTATAGTTTAAAGGCCTGTTTGGTTTTTGGAGTAACACATAGAGGTTTGAGACACTTTAAAAGTTTTGACTAGTCAAACTTCTAATAGTGGTATTTGGTGAAAAGAGGCTTGAAAGAGTTTATTCGATTCAAAAAGCTAATTTGGAAAAAAGCTCATTTTAAGAGTTTTTTCAATTAATTTATTGCTCCATCTCTTTTTATGGACATTTTTACTCCTAATTAACACTATTTCATTCCAAATAAATGTCTTTATTTGTCATTTTACATAAACAGCTATTAGCAATTAGTTAAGTTTTACCAAACAAGTTCACACAATCAGCTCATCAAATTAGCTAACTAAAAAGGTAATCAGTTAATCAAATCAGTTAGTCAAATCAAGTAACAAAAAATGTAATTAGTTAACAGCTATTTGTCAAACATGACCATAGTTGACAACGTAAATTGAGTTTGTAAGAAAAGATGTTAAGTTGATAAAATTGAATGGATATATTTTAAATCTTAGAATTTTCTAATTTGATATTATCTGATTAGAAATATATAGTTTAAAGAAAATATTACATAATCCTTTTCGTTAAACTTTAAAAGTATTTATTTTATTACCCTTACCTAAACTTTTTCCTACAAAAAAAAAATATTTATTTTATTTGGTTAATATATTGTACATTTATTACTAAATTTAAATACATGATCGTATTGCACATTCATTTATTGTTGAGAAACTTAATATATTAAGGTGTTTTTGTTTTAGATCATATATATCAATTGATTGAAGATGTTTTATTTAATTCCATAAACTTATCCAAACTTATATATTGGCCCGTTAAATTTATTTAAAGTTATATATTAATTCTGTGTTTCAATTTGTTCAAATTATATTTTGATACGATACATCTACAAAATTTTAGGAGAAAATCAAATTATTAAAACAATTACAAGTGCTCTTATGTAAAGAAGAAAAGGCAAAAGCAAAGAAGTTGCCAAATTAAAGAGAATATTGCACGTTTTGCAGGAAATTTCTGTTATTGAATGAAGCCCCACCGTAGTACACCTTAGCAATTATTCTCAGCTTTGAAAATTAAGTATACCACTTTATCCATTTACTCAGCTTATAGGACATGTGGTAATTCTTTTTTTTTTTTTCCAGAAGTGCCGAAATACTAAAATGTAATACATTATTATCCCATTTTTATTTTGCATAATTGCAATTTTAAGAAATAAAATGGCATTTTGAGAATGAATTTTGTATATAAAGCTCAAATTATTGATAGATACCATAGAAATATGTTTAATTTATAGTTTGCAATTTAGAGGCTGCAACCTTTAAAAAAAACACGTCTTTACAGTGGGCGTGCGCCGTTATCCAGTTAATGGTTGGATTGGATTGGATGAGTCTATGTTTTAAGGGACACCGCGATTGAATTATTCATTGACATAATATTCTAAAGGAAGTAGGTTCAACCTATCTAATATTGCCAGCTGCCACTTCTCTTTTTCATAATATGCGTGTTTGACATTCCTATATTTTGTTGACTTTCTGATTTATTACATCCAATCAACACGCGTTGGTAAAATAAAACATCCCAATTGCAGTACACCTGGAAACTCATGCCCACAACATAAATTTTTGTTTTTTAACACATTATTTTGGGTTTTGTATTTGCTAACGGGCTTCCTTGATACAACAAAAGTTTGATCAACTTGTCACTCTTACGTAGAAAACATTAAAAAAAAAAAACCTATAATAGGGAAAAAAAAACAACATAGAAAAAATATCTATAATAAATTGAAATATATATATCATTTTAAGTAGGTTTAAAAGAGTTAAATCAAATCATCATTACATTATTCCATTTTTCTTTACAAATTTATATAATAGAAATTACGAAATAGGTGTGAATATTAGCCTTATATTTTTTTATTATTAATGACGAAATACGGAAAAAACATGAAAACATAAAAACCGAAAAAATACGAAAAAGTAAAAAAATCGAAAACGAGAAAAAAAATGCAAAAACGAAAATGTGAAAAAACATAAAAACGAGAAAAAATATGAAAAACATGATAACGGGAAAACGAGAAAAAACACGAAAATGAAAAAAAAAGGAAAAATGAGAAAAACTAGAAATGGAAAAAACATGAAAATACGAAAATGCGAAGAACGAAAAATACAAAATAAGAATGAAAATTATATTTAACTAATATAAACATACGTATTGTAATGATAATTGAATTTTATCAATTTTATTAAAATTTGCCAACCAAACATGGTAATGCAATTATTATTCCATTACATTACACATTTCATTACATTGCAATGTACCAAACAGATCCTTAATATATTAATTTTAAGTGTCGAAAGTTGTTAGCAAACTGAGCCTTGTCTAAAAGACTTTAATACCGTATAAACAAAATTAAATTAGAGAACATACCTTACAAGTTTCATGCTAAATGTGTTAAAATTATAATACAATGGTCAACTCAAAGAATTTTAACAAGTATATACTCAGAATTTATATTTATTATTTCTTTGTCAAAAATGATGATGATCATCCTAATAAATATATATTTGTATATTATTGATTGATGATGGTGTCCAGCCTATATAGATAATACATATGATAATTTTATGTGTATTTTAATTTTTCCTATTTTCTTAATTATTTGATGAAGGAACACCTAGCTTTCAAGCTTAGAATTCGAAAATATGAGTCTACTGTCATAAAAAAAAAACAGAAGAAGTGAACAGATTGTTCAGCCTTTTGATTTTGTTTTATCCGCAATTAGTCATGAAATGACTAATTCTGATATCCTACCAAACAGCAAGATAACGAATATAATTCAGAACGAGTTTGTACTTATGTGACTATTGTAAAAAATATCAAGCACTAGTTGGACATATATGATTTTTAAAGATTAATCGGAGATTAGTATCGAGAATCAATATTTCAATAACAATATCATTTTAACAACGCAAACAACTAAAATATAATGTTCGTAAGTAATATTGTTCATCAAAAGTTATTAAAGAATGTCTTTAAAGTTTTAATCTTGAAAACAAATAGAGAATGCAATTAAACCAAAATATTTGAAAATAATAAACAAAATTTACGAATAACCGGACGATAATGTTCAAAAGTAAAATAGAATTAAGTAAAATAATAATAATAATAATAATAAAACGTTTTTGTTCATCGTCATTTAGGTAATCCAGACAGCTAAAAATCACCTATAGGGTAAAAAAAACATCAAGAGAAACTAATCGAAGAAAATCGGATAAATTCTCGATTTAGAACACCTAAACGATCCAAAGGCCCTTAATTTTAAACTGTGCTTACTACTAAAAGATTCTTATATAGGTTATCTTTGACTTAATAATTATTTATATTTACTATTTATTTATTTGTTCACAACAAATATAGTAATGGCCTATAAAACATAAAATATTCCACATGATAACTACAGGAATACAATATTCAACTAAATCATGAGAACAATTCTTTTGATATATATTTTTTTCTGACAAAATAAATAAATATTTTACTCATAAAATAATTAAAATTCGATATAAATAATTGGAGAAATTAAAATTTAAAGGTATATCTGCTAAGAGTTATATGAGACAAAATATTTGCGGAAACAATAGAGTGAAAGTGTGTTTGTTTCAGTTTTTTGGAGGAGCGTTTAGCGTTTCACTGCAAACCGCATGAAATATAGTGTTTTGTTAGGTTCATATAACCATATAACCGCAACGTTTAAGGTTCTCTATAGAAACTGTAGTGTTCTGAGCTTCCGCTGCAATAAATCGGAGCTTGAAGAGTTTCCCCACGCTGCACGAACATGAGCTTCACAGTCCGCCTCTCCTAACCAGGCGTTCTCAAAATGAAAGTCGTGCCTCATCTGCGTCGTGTTATTTATTAATGATAATATTAGCGCCGAGTGATCGGAACAGGCGAGATCCTCATTAGACACTAACACCGAGGGGAAGCGCAATAACCAATCCGCATACGCCAGAACTCCATCAAGTTTCTCTTCAATGTAATTAGCCGAACCATGGCCTCTTTCCCAAGTGAACGGGTGCCCCACCATCTTCACTTCAGACAACCCACAAAAATTAACTGCAGCGTTAAAACCGCTAATAAGAGCCCCTAGGTGCCGATTGTTGAAACACCTTTCTACAGGATTTTGATTTGACAAAATTAATTAAGTGAAATTAAATATTCTACAACACACTAAGTTTAAATGCTTTGATTTATTGTTACTAATGTGTTTGTTCAATGTTGAGTTTATAATTGTTATAAAACATAAAGATCATAAGGCCCAAGCCCTATATGGAAGTCAAAGCCCAAATCAAACAAGGCCAAGGCAACTCAGCCCGCGTGTTTCAAAACGCTGCCGTTGAATATTGAAACGCAGCTCACCAATGAAGGATCGAGAAGATCCACGTAGACAACTTCGGTATGAAGCTGTTGAGCTGTCTCGACAAAACGTACAAGACAGCCGCTGACTACAAAGCAACTTCCGGACCAAGTATTTCCTCTGTTGGTAAAGAACAGAAGACGCAGGAAGCTGTCTGTTTGACATTACCCGATTTGGAGGAACATACTGCCACACTGACCGAAGAACAGAAGATGCTGGAATCTGATTGGCTAAGAGAACTGCTGAACAGACTGAGTGAAAGCGACATGAAGCCGTTTTCCTTCAACGGTTATTTCGAAATTCGAAATAACCAGAAGCTCTCACAGCTCTCTATAAATAGAGCATTCAGAATCCACATTCAATAGAGAACTTTGAGCAAAAGCCGTTACGCTGACCAAACGTGTACAAAAAGTTCTCCATCAAAAGCAAAGCAAATTCTTACACCACAAGCTTATTCATTTGTGTAAAAGTCTAGAGTGATTGATCCTCAATCATCTAAGGTGTTCTAGCAATTGTTGTTTAGGACAAATCTTAATCATTTCTAGGAATAGAAAGGAGAGGCTGAGTACTCGGTTTTAAGTACTCAGCGGAGAGATTAGGATTGAGTAGAAGTATAGAGGAAGGTACTCTTGTCATACTCAATTGCTGATATTGTAAAAGGTTTGAGGCTCTACCTTTAAAGAGCTCAGTAGAGGATTTGAAATCTCGGAAGTGTTCCGGGGACAGGACGTAGGCTTGGAAGAAGCCGAACCTGGATAAATCTGCTGAGTGAAGTATTTCTAAACCTTAACTCCTTATTTATATTGCTTGCTTAAAACAAACTAAAACTGACCAAGTAAAAGAGGTCATGCTGAGTTGTGCGCTGTCAACGAATTAGTTCAGGAATAGACTCCAAGTGCTATTTCCTGACCTAAGCAACGAAACTGACCTAGTCACTAGTTGACTAAGCCAGTGTCTTGTCGATTGATCAGCGCCGCTGTCATATAATATTTTCTTAAGAAAAAGAAATTTGCCCTAATCCATTAAAAAGGTCAAATAGTTCCTAATCCCCCCTTGGAACTATATTTGCAACCTTACAAGGGACCAACAAGTGGTATCAGAGCTTAAAAGCTCATTACTAAAGGTCTAACAACCTTGAGTTGATCCATACCATGGGTGAAAACAGCACTCGGTTTCTCCCTGGAAACCAGACAACTCAGATATTACCTGAGGGGCTGTCCATTACTAGGCCTCCCCTATTCTTCGGGTCAAACTATACCTTTTGGAAGAATAGGATGAAGAACTTCATTCAAGCTACAAACATGAGTGCCTGGCTATCTATAGTCCAAGGCCCGTTTGTACCTGTGAAAGTTGTTGCTGGCCAGTCAGTTGTTAAAGCTGAGGTTGAATGGACAGAGGATGATCTCAAGAAGCTTCAAAACCATGCTTCGGCTATCAATATGCTTCATTGTGCACTCGATGTTGCAGAATATAACAAAATCTCAGGTTGTGAGTCGGCACAAGAGATCTGGAAGAAGCTGGAAGTCACCTACGAGGGAACAAACAAAGTAAAAGAATCCAAGGTGAATCAGCAGATGAGATTGTACGAGCTGTTCGAGATGAACAATGATGAGGGCATTTCAGACATGAACGCAAGGTTCACCAACATCATTAATGAGCTCAAGAGACTTGGGAAAATCTTCACTGAGGAAGAACAAGTCAAAAAGATACTCAGGAGTCTTCCAAAAGACTGGCAAGCAAAGAAGACAGCAGTTGAGGAAGCTCAGGATTTAACCACCTACAAATATGACGAACTCATCGGTTCATTGCTGACCCATGAGATATCCATGAAAAACTTTGAGGTGAAGGAAAAATCTGATGACAAGAAGCAGAAGTCACTTGTCATGAAGGCTGACTCCACTGACGGGAGTTCAACTGATGATGAGGAGATGGCCATGTTCACAAGAAAGATGAAGAGGCTGTTCAGGAAGAACGACAAATACTCTAAAAAGCCTTACAAAAAGTTTGATAAGTATAAGGCTGACTCAAGCGACAGCAAATACAGAAAGGAAAGCTCAAAGCCCATTACATGCTTTGAGTGCCATCAAGATGGCCATATTAAGTCAAACTGCCCCACGCTGAGGAAAGACAAGAAAAGTGGGAAGAAGGCAATGGTGGCTACTTGGAGTGACAGTGATGAATCTTCATCAACAGAAACTGAGGCCACCGAGTCAGCGAAGATATGCTTTATGGCTGACGAACTTGCTGAGCCATGCACTTCTGAGCATGCTGACCAATCTGATGAGTCAGATAATGAAGAGCAATCTAATGAGGTAATCTCACTCTCTCAACTAAGAAATGAAATGGGTAACGCCCTGAGTGATCTCTATACACTTGTTAAAAAGTGTAACAGGAAGATTAAAGCACTCAGCCGGCGCTGTGATGAAGTAGAAGAGGTCAAACTGAGTGACCTCAGATATCTTCTTCAGGACAACTCAGTTTTGCATGAAAATATGAAAACCATTCATGAGTCTGTCTCTGAAGTCCAGTCAGTTTCAAAGAAACTGAGGAAGGATGTCACAACCATTCAGAACCAATTAAAGGTTCCAAACAAAAACACTTTTCCGCTGAGAACTCAGTATCAAGGTACACAGTACCAAGGTACTCAGCAGAGACGAAATCCCCAGTGAAGAGTCCAATGTGACTTTTGTGGGAAGTTAGAACACACCACTAAAGTGTGCTGGCACGCTCAGCACTGGGGTGCTGATAAGTCAGTAAAAAATCCTAAACAGAAGGTCAGTTGTGACTTCTGTGGAAAGAATGGCCATACTGTCCATGTATGTCGCCATAAAATAAAATATGATGCTATACCTGTTGCACCTAACAAGTCAGGACCCAAAAAGAATTGGGTACCTAAAAGTAACTAGTTACAATGCAGGTAAGCCTGAGATGTGCCGAGAAGTCAAAGATGTGGTATATTGACAGCGCATGCTCAAGGCATATGACGGGTGATGAAACTCAGTTCATCACGTTTGAACGTAAACGAGGAGGGAGTGTAAGTTTTGGAGACAACAAGAAGGGTAAGATAGTAGGCTCAGGAATCATCGGAGGTAACCCTACTATTGAATCTGTCTCCCTAGTCAGCGGACTCAAATATAACTTACTCAGCGTAGCTCAGCTATGTGACAATGGGAGAAAAGTTATATTTGATGCTACTGGATGTAAAATATACGAGGGTAAAACTAATGAGTTAATTTTAACTGCCCCTCGGATAGATAATGTCTTCATGCTGAACCTAGAAAAGAAGTTTTCAAAAACTGTATGCTTAGTCACAAAGGAAGAAAATTCCTGGCTATGGCACAGGAGACTTGGTCATGTAAGCATGGACCTCCTGGCCAAATTAGCAAGAAAGCAATTGGTTGAGGGACTGCCTGAACTTAAATTTCAAAAAGACCAACTATGCCACGCTTGCCAAGCTGGAAAACAAACCAAACAATCTTTTCATAGTAAAAACATTGTCTCAACTAAACGTCCGTTAGAGTTACTACACTTGGATCTCTTTGGTCCAGTCCAGCCACTGAGTCTGGGTGGAAAAAGATTTTCCTTGGTCATTGTAGATGACTTCTCTCGGTATACGTGGGTTATCTTGCTGACCAGCAAGGATGAGACCTTTGAGACATTTTCAAACTTGGTTAAAAAAATTGAAAATGAAAAAGACCTAAAATTAGCTCATATCCGTAGTGATAACGGTGGAGAATTCAAAAGCCAAAAGTTTGTTGAATTCTGTGAAGCCAGCGACATTGACCACAATTTCTCTGCTCCTAGAACGCCTCAACAAAATGGGGTTGTTGAAAGGAAGAACAGGACTTTGGTTGAAATAGCCAGGACAATGCTGGATGAGCATAGGCTTCCAAAGTATTTTTAGGGAGAAGCTGTTAACACAGCATGCTATATTCTAAATAGGGCTCTAGTCAGACCTATACTTAAGAAAACCCCTTATGAACTTTGGAAAGGACGAAAGCCCAACATTGGATACTTTCGTGCCTTTGGCTGTAGATGTTTTATTTTAAATACCAAAGATAGCTTAGCCAAATTTGATTCAAAAGCTGATGAGGCTATCTTTCTAGGCTACTCAACAAACAGCAAAGCATACAGAGTTTTAATAAGAGAACCCAAGTATTAGAAGAATCTATACATGTGCAATTCGATGAAACTGACCCTGCAGGAAGATACCAGCCGCTGATAGAAGATGAACCAAACTCAGCACCTGCTGATCAAGAACCAGCTACTGAGTCCTTCACTAAACGGCTGACCAAGAGTAAGAGTGAACCTAAAATTACTTTCACTGACCAATCTACTTCTGCAGAGAATGTTGAAACACGAGTAGAACAAGACATGAATCTACCCAAGGAGATAAGAGTCCCAAGAGGGCATTCAGAAAATGCAATTCTTGACTCAGCTGGAAATACGCTGATGACAAGGAATCAACTAAGGAAGTATCTCGGCAATGTAGCTTTCGTCTCAGTTCAGGAGCCGAAGAACTTTGCCGAAGCTGAGCATGACGAATTCTGGATGAATGCCATGCAAGAGGAACTCGACCAATTCAGGAGGAATAATGTATGGGAGCTAGTGCCACATCCAAGGAGCCAAAAGACCATTGGAACGAGATGGGTCTTCAGGAACAAGCTGGATGAACAAGGAAACGTAGTCAGAAACAAGGCAAGACTTGTAGCTCAGGGCTACAGTCAGCAAGAAGGTATTGACTATGGTGAGACCTTTGCCCCAGTGGCAAGGCTAGAAGCAATTAGGATTTTATGTGCATATGCATCTTACATGAATTTTAAACTGTTTCAAATGGACGTTAAGAGTGCATTTCTTAATGGAGTAATAAACGAGGAGGTCTATGTAAATCAGCCTCCAGGGTTTGAGGATCCTAAGTTCCCAAACCACGTTTACAAACTCAAAAAGGCTCTGTATGGCCTCAAGCAAGCACCACGTGCTTGGTATGAGAGGCTGACCAACTTTTTACTGACTAGAAACTATGTCAGGGGTCAAGCTGATACAACCTTATTCATTAAGAAAAAGGGTAAAGATACCCTGCTGGCTCAAATATATGTAGATGACATTATATTTGGTGCTACTAATGAATCTATGTGCAAGGAATTTAGCAAGCAAATGCAGACTGAATTCGAAATGTCAATGATGGGAGAACTCAACTTCTTCATTGGACTTCAAATTAAGCAAGGAAAGAATGGCATATTCATCAGTCAAGCTAAATATGCCAAGGAGATATTGAAGAAATATGAACTAGAACATTGTAAGCCAATATCCACTCCTATGGGCACTGACATTGTCCTCTGTGCTGATGAAAATGGTAAGTCAGTAGACAGCAAGTTGTACCGAGGTATGATTGGCTCTTTACTTTACTTAACAGCAAGTAGACCAGACATTCAGTTCTCAGTATGTTATTGTGCTAGATATCAGGCTAACCCTAAGGAATCCCATTACATAGCTGTAAAAAGGATCCTTAGATATTTGCAAAGCTCAGTTAATGCAGGTTTGTGGTATCCAAATACTCATGACTTTACACTCATTGGATACACTGACGCTGACTATGGCCGAGACAAGCTAGAAAGAAAAAGCACCTCTGGAGGATGCCATTTCCTAGGAAGCTGTCTTGTATCTTGGTTCAGCAAGAAGCAGGCGTCAGTAGCCCTGTCCACAACTGAAGCTGAGTACATTGCTGCTGGAAGCTGTGTTGCTCAAGTCCTATAGATTAAGCAACAGCTTGAAGATTATGGTGTTCAAACAAAGACAATTGAAGTTAAATGCGACAACAAAAGTGCAATTGACCTCTCAAAGAACCCAATCCAGCACAGCAGAATGAAGCATGTCAGCATAAGACATCACTTCATCAGAGATCATGTACTCAAGGAAGAAATCAAGCTGACTTATGTACCAACAGATGAGCAGCTCGCTGATATCTTTACAAAGCCTCTAGCACGAGAGCAATTCAGCATACTGAGAGAAGCCATTGGTATGTTTAATCCACTGTCTTAAATTCCTAAGTAAAAATGTGATATGATGCATGCTGAATGAATGTTAACATGATGAGTGTCTTAAAGAGTATCTGTCAAAATCACATGCCCAGAAATAAATGCACACTGAGTAAGTTATCTCATGCCGAGTAACTAACCTCTATAACTATCCGTTGAACAAAACTGACTACTCAGAATATGAAACGTTTATATCAACAAACGCTAAGTAAAAGCAATTATTAGCATTTAATGCCACCACACGCGTAATGACACATGTACTGCGCATGCGCCGAATACGTCTTAAAGTGTCATAAATGTCAGATTTTCTGCCGATTGGATAACCCAAGGGCAAAACCGACCAAAATTCAAATGGAAATCCAAGTTAAAAATCTATAAATAGTGGATATTGACCCACTACCTTCTCTTCATGCGCACTGAACTTTAGAAAGCTTCAGAATTTTCCTTAAGCACTTAAGAGCTTCAGAACTTCAAAAATGTCCTTAAACGAAAGTACCTTCTCTCCAACCCTCAAATCCACTGATCAGGCTGGTCCTTCAACTAGCATGGTAAGAAGGATGATCAAGGTACACTCTTGGGCCAAGAATCAAGAAGTACTAAGGAGTCGATACTTTCACTCTGGTTTCGTCTCTTCTGATAAACCATTCTGTGAATGGATCAAAAAGAACAAATGGAAAGGTCTCTTCTCTCTTTCCGGACAAACCTATCCCACGATAGTGAGAGAGTTCTACTCCAACCTGCATGTTGATGCAGACGACTCTGACTACTTAGAGACCACAGTTAAAGGTCAAAAGATAGTGATAACTCCTGAATATCTAGCAACACTGCTAGATATACCAAATACAGGAATCCAGTTCAGGACAACAAAGGAGCCAATACCAAAAGCCATCGCAGAAAAAATGAAGGGGTTCTGTAAACCCAGAGACTACAAAGGAGAAGTACCCAGCACCTGCATGGGCAAAAATCAGAAGATGGTCCACTTCATGCTGACCAACTTCATCTTTCCTAAACTCAGCTCACCCTCATCCGCCTCCAACTTTGAACAATGCTTCATCTGGCACATGCTGACCAGCACTCCATTCAATCTCCCTGTCTTTTTGGTCGGAGCTTTTCAACGAAGTGGAAGGAAGCTCTGTTTGGGTTCTCTCATCACAAAGATAATACAGGACAAGAATATAGAGACTGTAGGTGAAATAAGTTCATCAGGAAATGTTATCACTGCAGGTCTGCTGAATGGACTATCACATAGTCAACCCCTGAAAGGATATGACGGAAATGGAAGCACTGAGAAGGAGGATATTAGGGCTGAGATTGAGCAACCCATTGGAGAAATGGAAAATCTAACAGATCTGGAGGATGCTATAGCTAATGTTATGGCTGAAACTGCTCAATCTGATGAGGGTACAGAACCCTTCTACTGTGCCATCTGAGATTGCTCAAACTGAGAAGAAGAAGAAAAAGGGAACCTGCTCGAAGGATATTCGTACTGTCCCAAGAAAGGTAAGGCTAATGGAAAGCAACAAAAAGAAAGCTGATCAGAACCTAGCTGAGTCAGCTCAGAAGAAAATGAGAACAGAAGAAGAAACTGTTCTTGAGCCCCACATTACCCAAGAGGGTTCTCCACAAAAACAAGCCTCTGTTCCTCAAAGTGAGAAACAAGCCAAAACCCCTGCTAGTCCAAAAAAAGCTCAAATCCCACCTCCAACTCAATACCAGAGCAACTCAGCACCTGAAGTCAACACACCCCATAGTCCTGATGCTACTCAAGACACTCAGTGCGAGCCCACTTCTACCAAATTTGCACACCTAGGTGCTACTGAATCAGGACGGCGTGTCATTGCCTCAGTTAACACTCTGCTTCAAGAACAAGTTCATTCTCCACCATACTATAACCAGTCCACTCAAGATCAGTCCTCTCATCCATCTGTAACTCACCAAATTCTGCGTGAAATCCATGACTTGATCAACCATTTCTCTTCGGTTCAGACGCAGCAACCAACCCAAGCTCAAATGACCAAAATGACCGAACTCATGTTGACTATGGTCAATCACATGAATTCTTTGGAGGGTCAAATTCGTCTGCTGTAAGAACTCACCAAGTCCACTGCCCCATCCGTCAATTTGCCTACTGCTGCTGGCAAAACGGGGGAGAAAAATGGCAATTCTGGAGAAGGAACTCAATGTTAGAAGTTAGGGAAGAAGTTAGGAAGGAATTTAGTTGTAGTTAAGAATTCCAGAAGTTAGGAAGGAATTTAGTAGTAGTTAAGAATTCCTTATGTCTGTTTGCTCTGTCTGCCCTTATCTTTTTATTCAAATTCAATATGCCTAACTTCTTTTGTTATTTATCCTACATGCTAAGTATTATCTGAATGCATGCTACGTATAAAAATTAATGTTTGAACTTGTCTAATATAAACCATTGAACAAATAAATTACTCAGCGCTCTGCTCTATCACTATACATTACTTCCGCTGAATGAATACTGAGTAAAATAGAATATGACCCATAAGCTGACCTATACCTGAAAACTGATCTTAGACTTATTCAATTAAACCTTAGAATGTTTAGAATAAAACTAAGTCAGTAGCTCAGCCCTGACGGGGGAGTTCACTTAATCAATGAGGTCAACTGTCATGGGGGAGCTCAACGCTGAGTTCCTTGCTGATTAGTTTTTCCAACATCAAAATGGGGGAGTTTGTTGAAACACCTTTCTACAGGATTTTGATTTGACAAAATTAATTAAGTGAAATTAAATATTCTACAACACACTAAGTTTAAATGCTTTGATTTATTGTTACTAATGTGTTTGTTCAATGTTGAGTTTATAATTGTTATAAAACATAAAGATCATAAGGCCCAAGCCCTATATGGAAGTCAAAGCCCAAGTCAAACAAGGCCAAGGCAACTCAGCCCGCGTGTTTCAAAACGCTGCCGTTGAATACTGAAACGCAGCTCACCAATGAAGGATCGAGAAGATCCACGTAGACAACTTCGGTATGAAGCTGCTGAGCTGTCTCGACAAAACGTACAAGATAGCCGCTGACTACAAAGCAACTTCCGGACCAAGTATTTCCTCTGTTGGTAAAGAACAGAAGACGCAGGAAGCTGTCTGTTTGACATTACCCGATTTGGAGGAACATACTGCCACACTGACCGAAGAACAGAAGATGCTGGAATCTGATTGGCTAAGAGAACTGCTGAACAGACTGAGTGAAAGCGACATGAAGCCATTTTCCTTCAACGGTTATTTCAAAATTCGAAATAACCAGAAGCTCTCCCAGCTCTCTATAAATAGAGCATTCAGAATCCACATTCAATAGAGAACTTTGAGCAAAAGCCGTTACGCTGACCAAACGTGTACAAAAAGTTCTCCATCAAAAGCAAAGCAAATTCTTACACCACAAGCTTATTCATTTGTGTAAAAGTCTAGAGTGATTGATCCTCAATCATCTAAGGTGTTCTAGCAATTGTTGTTTAGGACAAATCTTAATCATTTCTAGGAATAGAAAGGAGAGGCTGAGTACTCGGTTTTAAGTACTCAGCGGAGAGATTAGGATTGAGTAGAAATATAGAGGAAGGTACTCTTGTCATACTCAATTGCTGATATTGTAAAAGGTTTGAGGCTCTACCTTTAAAGAGCTCAGTAGAGGATTTGAAATCTCGGAAGTGTTCCGGGGACAGGACGTAGGCTTGGAAGAAGCCGAACCTGGATAAATCTGCTGAGTGAAGTATTTCTAAACCTTAACTCCTTATTTATATTGCTTGCTTAAAACAAACTAAAACTGACCAAGTAAAAGAGGTCAAGCTGAGTTGTGCGCTGTCAACGAATTAGTTCAGGAATAGACTCCAAGTGCTATTTCCTGACCTAAGCAACGAAACTGACCTAGTCACTAGTTGACTAAGCCAGTGTCTTGTCGATTGATCAGTGCCGCTGTCATATAATCTTTTCTTAAGAAAAAGAAATTTTCCCTAATCCATTAAAAAGGTCAAATAGTTCCTAACCCCCCCTTGGAACTATATTTGCAACCTTACAAGGGACCAACACCGATTCCCACCCTTCTTCTCCTCTTGGGCCAATAAATCATAAAAGTCACCCATGATTACCCAGGGGCTCATGGAAGCCGCCCCTAATGAACGCAGAAGCTCCCACGAGTCCCTCCTACGAGCTCTTTCAGGATACCCATAGAAACCGGTTAATCGATACTCTGGCAAACCTTGAAAACAAACAGAGACATCTATGTAATTTGTATCATAAGCACGAAGGCGAACAATATTCTTAACTTTCCAAAATAGGGCGAGGCCACCTCCAGAATTAATAGGGTCAATAATAAACAAGCCATCATAATGAGTTTGCTTTTTTTATTAATTCAACTTTTGCACGGTTACACTTCACTTCCATCAAAAAAATAATAAAGGGATCAAAGCGGGAAATAATACTTTTCAAATGACGAACTGTTCGGGCATTTCCCAGGCCCCAATAGTTCCAACTCAAAATTCTCATTGCTTCTCCCAGGGCTAGACACTAGACCCTGTCTTAAATTACATGGTATTCTCCTCTTCCATGAACAGTACTATAGCGTCGTTAACAACTGAGCTGACTGGCGTTCCTACCCTAAGCCCGCCCTCTTGGCGTCGATGTTTCGGATCAATAATCTCAATACCCTCCTCCTTCATTTCCCCTATCAGTTTAGGAGGTTCTGACAACAGGCAGATCATCTGCCCTACAGCTTCCCCCGAGGCCGCCTGACTTTGTCCCGGTGCTGAGATGGATGTAGCAGCCAATTGACTAACCACCTGCGAGATCTTTGGGGCTTGATACCGTACTGATGACATCGGTATCGCAGGGCGCTCCCTTTGCGGCGGGGCAGCGTTCATTCGTCTCCTTAATGCTTGCATCGAGGGCCCAAACACACGCTCAACTGAACTGGGGTCCGTAACCTCTAGCAAAGCTGGGCAGAAGTTGTCAGGGTGTCCAATACAACCACATACAAAGCAGAATGTTAGCAGTTTCTCATATTTTAAAAGTGTTGGTCCCTTATAACGTGACAAGTTTAGTTCCAAGGGCGGGGGGGATAGGAACTATTTAAAATTTTGTCCGTTTAGGCTGACTTCTTTTCTAAAGAAAAGGTTTACACAGCGGCGCTAAGTAATTCTAAGACACAAGCTTAGTCAACTTGTGACTAAGTCTGCTTCTTTACTTGAGTCATGAGATAGCACTTAAAGTCTATTCCTGAACTCAGCTTCTTAATACACTCAACTCAGCGTGAGTTTGTTACTTAGTCAGTTTTTATAGCAAGCAATATATGTAAAGGAGTTTAAGGTTAGAAATAAGTTACTCAGCAAACTTATCCTGGTTCGGCCTCTCCGCCTACGTCCAGTCCCCGGAACTCGTTCCGAGCTTTTTGAATTCTCTACTGAGCTCTTTAAAGGTAGAGCACCAAACCTTTTACAATAGAAGCTGAGTATACAAGAGTACCTTCCTCTATACCTCTACTCACTCCTATATGTACCGCTGAGTACTATAACCGAGTACTCAGCCTCTCCTTTCTATTCTTCTAGAAATGATAAAGTGTTTGTCCTAAACAACGATTGCTAAGACACTTTAGATGATTGAAAAATCACTCTAGACTTTTACACAATAATATGGAAATTGGTGTAAGGTTTTTGCTTTGCTTTTCTCACAGAACTTCGTGTATGAATTTGGACAGCGTTTCGGCTAATTGAAGATCTGCATCGATTGAAGCAAATGAAAGGCCTATTTATAGTGACACTTGAGGCACCAGTAATTTCGAATTTCGAAATAACCATTGGAGGGAAACGGCTTCCTGTCGTTGTCACTCAGTACATGCTCAGTGTCGTTGGCCAATGAGATTCTTGCATCTTCTGTCCACGGCAGTGCTCGGCAACTTTTAGTCTGGCAAACAGAATGTTTTGACATTTTTGGCAAAGTCTTCCAGACAGCTTCCTGCGCCTTCTGAACTTTACCCAAAGTAGAAATACTTTGTCTAGAAGTTGGTTCTTGTCTGCCGCTGTCCTGACTGCTTGTCGCTTAACTCAGCAGCTTCCTCTTGAAGCTTTTGCTAGAAGGCTTCTCGATCCTTCTTCATGCTGAGTCGTCATTTTGCTTAATACGACTTTGTTTCACCGTCTTGGGCCGTGAGGTCTTGATTATATTGACTTGGTCTTGACTTCCACTCATGGGCTTTTAGACTTTATATCTTAATGTCTTATAGATAAATAAACTCAACATTGAACAAACACATTAGTATAAATAAATCAAAGAATTTAAATTTAATGTGTTAGAATATTTTTTATCAACTACTTAAATAATTTTGTCAAATCAAAATCATGTGGAAAGGTGTTTCAACAAACTCCCCCATTTTGATGTTGGCAAAAATATTCAGTTGAAGAACTCAGTGTTGAGCTCCCCCATGATAGTTGACCTTATATTACTCAGTATACTCCCCCGTAAGGGTTGAGCTGCTGACTTAGTTTTACTTTAACCATTTCGAGGTTTAATCAAGTAAGTCTAAGGTCAGTTTTCAAAATTAGGCCAGCTTATAAGTCATATTCTTTTTAACTCAGTTTATGCGAAAGGTTTAGATATCAGAGAGCGCTGAGTATTTCTTTGTTCAATGTGTTTAAGAAGACATGTAAAAGAGGTCAACTTCTTGATCAACACAGCATACATTCATAAAGCAATGTAGACAAATAACATAGTTGATTTAGTGAAGATGCGTTTGACTATTCAATACAAAACATAAGTAAGCATCACATAAGATTGGTCAATGTTGGAAAGATAGATGCATGCATAGTTTTGTATTCAGGTCAGCATAAAAAAACATAAGGGAAAGACTACAAGTTTAACAAAGAAAATTGAATCTAGTCAATCCTAGTCAAGCTATTTCTTCTTGTAGTTAAGTTGGGCTTCATGCTCTTTAGCTTTACCCTTTCCCTTGTATTTTTGCTGACTACCTGAAGCTTCCTCTGATTGTTGAGTTCTTTGTGCCTGTTCTTTCTCCCCCGTTTTGCCACCATCAGCGGGAGGAGGAATGAAGGTGTCTTCAATGGCAGCTTGAGTTAGGCATTTAGAGAATGCCTTTAGTTTTCGTGTGCTTGTATTTATGCCGTCGAAAATTGGAACACCATCATCCAGAATAGGTCGTGGAATACCGATAGCTGCAACACTCAGCATACTCAGAACATATGCTTGAGACTTTCCAACCCAGTGTATGCTATCAGTGAGCATTGCAAAAGCTTGATGAAACATCTTTAGCAAAGACGAATCAAAATACTGACACTGAGCATTTGTATGGCGCACGTGGTTGAAAGTGACTCGACAGTACTTCAGGATTTCGTTGGTTTTGAGCTGGTCAGTTTCCATCTCTTCCTTGCTTAAGTTTAGCAGACGCACAGCCTCACTAATTTGCTCAATGGAGCATTGGGAGGAGGAAGAGAGTTGGTGATTGGTTTTCTCCTGCTCAATATGAAGCTGGTTGAATAGTTGATGAACTTCGGCAGAAGTTGCATACATTGTGTTCGCAGCTGACAATTGATAAAGTTGACCCTGTAGAATTCATATGATGTACCATGGTCAGCTGGAGTTCGGCCATCTTTGTTATAGAGTCATGCTTGGGCTGTTGAGATTGTAATGAAGTCATGACACTCAGAAGATCCTTCAAACCTTTGATCTCAGTAAGAAGCTGAGTGACAGACGAAAGCTGAGTTGGCTCAACATTAATAGACCCAGCGGCATCGGCGTTTGTTTGATGAAGGTCCTGGAGAAGGGCTTGAGCTGAGTCAATGATTCTTCGACCAGACTCAGAGGCAGTGAGATAACTAAAGGATCCATCATTGGTTGGCCCAGATGCCGAAAGAGGAGTAGAACCGAATGGAGGCGGTGTTTGGTTCTGCTCAACATTAGAAGTGCCAGCATGATCAGCGGCTGGTCTTGAATTAAGATTTCTAGTAGAAGCTGACTGGATTGGATTCTGCACTTGGATTTGTGGAAGAGGAGGATCGGCAGAATGTGTTACTTGCTCAGAATCAGGCTGAAGCTGACTAGGTATTGGAAGTTGAGTAAGTTCAGTGTTCACCTGAGCAGGTAATTCCTTAGCTTGCTCAAAATGTTGAGTAGCAGGATCTTCGAGCACTTGCTCGGTATCATTTTGGCTGGGGGAAGCAGTTAAGTCAGCATGTTCATTCGGCTGAGAAATAGAGGCTTGATTTTCTTATTGCTCTGGTTGAGACTCAGGAGGATTAGAGAAGAACTTAAGGTGTACTTCTGTAAGGTCAGTGATCTCATCTCTCAGCGGTGAGTCACCCATGAGATCAATGATGGGGGCTCGATATTCCTTCTTCTTCTTAAGTCTTCTTAGTCTCTTTAGCTTTGAAGGAGTAGGGTCAGCAGGAATGGACTCAATAGAGTCAGTAGGTGAGGTTTCCCTTTGAACAGCGGGATGATTTGCCATTGGCTCAGCGTCTTCTTCTTCAATCTCCTCAGTGTAGATTATGCCATATTGGTCAACGTCTGATGGCTCATCATGCTCATTCTCCACTGTTACCTCATCATCGAACTGACCACCCAGTTCTTCTTCTTCTTCGAACTGGCCACCCAATTGGTCTTGTTCTTCCTCCTCTTCTGACTGTTGTTCAATGTCAATGTCTTGACTCTGTACATAATGTGAGTTAGGAGGAATGACAACGTCAGTTGGAAGGGCATCAATAGGACTTAATTCAGAAGAGATCTTCTTCTTCTTTCTTGACGGTTGCTCATCAATATCCTCTCTTTCTTCTACCTCAGGCTCAGCTTGCCTTGGTCTTTTCTCAGCTGACCTAGGTCCATCCTGTCCTTGTTGAGGTTGAGGCTTAATTCCTCTAGATACAAACTTAAGCTTCTTTGGTGCAGAGACAGCTTCTTTAGAGGTGCTTTGAACAACTTTCCTCTTTCTTTCCGTCCTTCCCTTTCGAGTCACCATCCCCTCAGTTTCCTGGACAGCGGCCCCTTTTGCTTTCTTGGGCACTATTGGTTGATCGTAGAATAGACCAAACCGTGCCGCAGCAGTGATCTCTGTCCCTATTGCGTGGACTTCCTCAACTAAGCTCACCCTATGATCCTTAAGGATTTTGGTGATGATGGAGCCCGGCCTAAGAGTTTCGGTACTTCGTTGGAATCCACCGATTATGAAGACAGGCATGTTTATCGGCATATAGGTCAGCATGTGCCAGATGAAGCACTACTCGAAGTTTGTCGCTGAGTTGGTGCAGTTGATTTTGGGGAAGATGAAATTGGTCAGTATGTAGTGGGACATCTTCTGATTCCGACCCATGGAGGTACTTAAAATTTCCCCTACATGACCAGGAGGTTTGCAGAATTCAACGGCGTAATTGGTTTTGTCTTGGTCACCAGATTTACGAAGTATTGCTCCTTCGTTTTTCAGCTTGAGTAGCGAGGCTAGGTAAATAGGATTGATGAAGATGTCCTTCCCTTTAACCTTAGTAACCATATAGTCTCGGTCATCATCCGCGACTTTTAGGTTAGCGTAGAACTCTTTAACTAATTCTGGGTAGGTTTCTTCACGAACAGAGAACAGCTCGGTCCAGCCGTTGTTCTTTATCCAGTCACAAAAGGGTTGCTCAACTTCCACAAAACCCCGTGAGAACCATCTAGAATAGTCTACCTTATACCCGCTCACACTCTCATAAACTTGAGTGTAGGTGCGTTCCACAGGCTTCTTTGCCTTATCCTTCTGCTTTCCTCTCGAAGAGGCGGCAGCTTAGTCAGCTTTGGTTTGTTTGCTCGGCTTAGTGACCTTAGAGTGGTCACGCTGGGCAGGAGATGAAGGATTTTCATCGGAGCGATTAACAGCACCGGAGACATTCTGAGAATCTTTCGTCATGATTCTTAGAGAGGTTTGAGAAGTTTGGGAGATTTTTGGGAGAATATGAAAATACTAGAAATTTCTAAGCGTAAAGAGATAACAGTGGGAAATCATCCACTATTTATAGGGGTCTCGAATTGATCCTAAGCGTCGAGGTGGCCGTTTGACCTTGAGATTCTCAATCGACAAGGATTCTGGCATTTATGACACATTCGGCGCGTGTATTTTCTAATTATTGCGCTTACGTCATCCTAGGTGGCTATTTAATTCACGTGTTTTTCATTAAGTTTTACAACGGATGTTTACTCAATGTTAAGAATTCCAAACATTTAAGGTTTTGAGTAGTCAGTGTTGCGCAAGGTATAATTCGTGTGTTTAATCACTCAGTTTAAGATAAACACTCAGCATGTATATCTACTCAGCATGTGACAGCATAAAATATTCAGCATGATCATTCACTCAGCATGCACATATCACATTTTATACTTGGAATTTATTGAAGAGGATTAAACATACCAATGGCTTCTCTAAGTATGTTGAATTGCTCACGAGCCAGTGGCTTTGTGAAGATATCAGCAAGCTGCTCATCCGTTGGGACATAGGTCAGCTTGATCTCTTTCTTGAGTACATGATCTCTGATGAAGTGATGTCTTATACTGACATGCTTCATCCTACTGTGCTGGATTGGGTTCTTTGATAAGTCAATGGCACTCTTGTTGTCACATTTGACTTCAATTGTTTTAGTCTGAACGCCATAATCTTCAAGCTGTTGCTTAATCCATAGAACTTGAGCAACACAGCTTCCAGCAGCAATGTACTCAGCTTCAGTGATTGAAAGGGCTACTGACGCCTGCTTCTTACTGAACCAGGACACAAGACAGCTTCCAAGGAAGTGGCATCCTCCCGAGGTGCTTTTTCGTTCAAGCTTGTCTCGTGCGTAGTCAGCGTCAGTGTATCCAATGAGTGTGAAATCATGAGTATTGGGATACCACAAACATGTATTCACTGAGCCTTGCAAATATCTAAGGATTCTTTTTACAGCTATGTAATGAGATTCCTTAGGGTTAGATTGATATCTAGCACAATAACATACTGAGAACTGAATGTCCGGCCTACTAGCAGTTAAGTAAAGTAGAGAACCAATCATACCTCGGTACAATCTGCTGTCTACTGACTTACCACTTTCGTCAGCGTAGAGGACAGTGTCAGTGCCCATAGGGGTAGATATTGGCTTGCAATTTTCAAGTTCATACTTCTTCAATATCTCCTTAGCATACTTAGTTTGACTGATGAAGATGCCATTTTTCCCTTGTTTGATTTGAAGTCCAAGGAAGAAGGTGAGTTCTCCCATCATTGACATTTCAAACTCAGTCTCCATCTGCTTACTAAATTCCTTGCACATTGACTCGTTAGTGGCACCAAAAATAATGTCATCTACATATATCTGAGCTAATAGGGTATCTTTACCCTTTCTCTTAATGAATAAGGTTGTATCAGATTTACCTCTGACATAATTTCTAGTCAGCAGGAAACTGGTCAGCCTCTCATACTAAGCACGTGGTGCTTGCTTGAGACCATACAGAGCCTTTTTGAGTTTATAAACGTGGTTTGGGAATTTGGGATCCTCAAACCCTAGAGGCTGATTTACATAGACTTCCTCGTTTATAACTCCATTAAGGAATGCACTCTTAACATCCATTTGAAACAATTTAAAGTTCATATAACTTGCATAAGCACATAAAATTCTTATAGCCTCTAGCCTTGCCATTGGGGCGAATGTCTCACCGTAGTCAATACCTTCTTGCTGACTGTAGCCCTGAGCTACAAGTCTTGCTTTATTTCTGACCACGTTCCCTTGTTCATCCATCTTGTTGCGA
Organism: Euphorbia lathyris; assembly: GCF_963576675.1. Taxonomy (NCBI): domain Eukaryota; kingdom Viridiplantae; phylum Streptophyta; class Magnoliopsida; order Malpighiales; family Euphorbiaceae; genus Euphorbia; species Euphorbia lathyris. The sequence goes on along the minus strand of NC_088910.1, from coordinate 30,017,068 downwards.
AAGACCCATCTTGTTCCAATGGTCTTCTGGATTTTTGGTTTTGGCACTAAGTCTCATACTTCATTTCTTCTGAACTGATGGTCACAGAAGTCACAGCTGACCTTCCGTTTAGGATATCTCACTGACTGGTCAGCACCCCATTGTTGAGCATGCCAGCACACCTTTGTGGTGTGTCCTTTCTTCCCATAAAAGTCACACTGGACATTCCGCTGAGGATTCCATCTCTACTGACTAGTACTCGGTACTGAGTGTTCAGAGGAATATTTCTTTTATTCGGAACCTTAAGTTGGTTCTGAATAAATGTGACATCCTTTTTCAGTTTCTTAGAATCTGATTGGACCTCAGAGATAAACTTTTGCATAATTTCTACATTACTATGCAAAGTTGAGTTGTCATGGAGAAGATATCGAAGGTCACTCAGCTTAACCTCCTCAATCTCGTCACATCGCCTGCTGAGTGCTCTAACCTTTTTGTTACACTTTTTGACAAGTGTGTAGAGGTCACTCAGGGCATTAACCATTTCATTTCTGAGCAAGGGTAGTGATATTACCTCAATTGAGTGTTTCTCATCGTAGATGCAATGGAGGGGTCAGTATGCTCAGAAACACAAGGCTCAGCAAGCTCATCTGCCATGAAGCAGATCTTTGCTGACTCAGTGGCATCGTCTCCTGATGATGATGACTCATCACTATCACTCCAGGTTGCCACCATTGCCTTCTTGCCGTTCTTCTTTTCCTTCTTCAAGGTAGGACAACTTGATTTGATATGGCCAGTTTGATGACATTCAAAGCATGTAATGGGCTTTGAGTTGTCCTTCTTGTACTTGCTGTCGCTGGACTCAGTTTTGTACTTATCAAACTTCTTGTAAGGATTCTTGGAATATTTATCATTCTTTCTGAACAACCTCTTCATCTTTCTAGTGAACATTGCCATTTCTTCATCATCTGTTGAGCTCCCATCAGTGGAGTCAGCTTTCATGACAAGAGACTTTTGCTTCTTATCTTCAGACTTTTCCTTCACCTCGAAATTCTTCATTGAGATCTCATGGGTCAACAACGAGCCAATGAGTTCATCATACTTGTAGGTGGTTAAGTCTTGAGCTTCCTCAACAGCAGTTTTCTTGGCTTGCCAGCTTTTAGGAAGACTCCTCAGTATCTTCTTGACTTGCTCTTCCTCAGTAAAGATCTTGCCAAGTCTCTTGAGCTCGTTGATAATGTTTGTGAACCTTGCGTTCATCTCAGAGATTCCTTCATCATCATTCATTTCAAAGAGCTCGTACAACCTCATGTGCTGGTTCACTTTGGACTCCTTCACTTTGTTGGTTCCTTCGTAGGTGACCTCTAGCTTCTTCCAGATCTCCTGCGCTGACTCACAACCTGAAATTTTGTTGTACTCTGCAGCATCTAACGCATAGTGAAGCATGTTTATAGCCGAAGCATGATTTTATAGCTTCTTGAGACCTCCTCTGTCCATTTAGTCTCAGCTTTAACAACCGTTTGGCCGTCAATAGTTTCAACAGGAACAAATGGGCCTTGGACTATAGAAAGCCATGCACTCATATTTGTTGCTTGAATGAAATTTTTCATTCTGTTCTTCCAAACGGTATAGTTAGACCCGAAGAACAGAGGGGGCCGAGTAATGGACAGTCCCTTAGGTAAAATCTGAGTTGTCTGGTTTCCTGGGAGGAAACGAGTGCTGTTCTCAGCCATAGTGGGGATCAGCTCAAGATAGTTATATCTTGCTCAGTGAGCTGTTAAGCTCTGATACCACTTGTTGGTCCCTTATAACGTGACAAGTTTAGTTCCAAGGGGGGGGGATAGGAACTATTTAAAATTTTGTCCGTTTATACTGACTTCTTTTCTAAAGAAAAGGTTTACACAGCGGCGCTAAGTAATTCTAAGACACAAGCTTAGTCAACTTGTGACTAAGTCTGCTTCTTTACTTGAGTCAGGAGATAACACTTAGAGTCTATTCCTGAACTCAGCTTCTTAGTGCACTCAACTCAACGTGAGTTTGTTACTTAGTCAGTTTTTATAGCAAGCAATATATGTAAAGGAGTTTAAGGTTAGAAATAAGTTACTCAGCAGACTTATCCTGGTTCGGCCTCTCCTCCTACGTCCATTCCCCGGAACTCGTTCCGAGATTTTTGAATTCTCTACTGAGCTCTTTAAAGGTAGAGCACCAAAACTTTTACAATAGAAGCTGAGTATACAAGAGTACCTTCCTCTATACCTCTACTCACTCCTATATGTACCGCTGAGTACTATAACCGAGTACTCAGCCTCTCCTTTCTATTCTTCTAGAAATGATAAAGTGTTTGTCCTAAACAATGATTGCTAAGACACTTTAGATGATTGAAAAATCACTCTAGACTTTTACACAATAATATGGAAATTGGTGTAAGGTTTTTGCTTTGCTTTTCTCACAGAACTTCGTGTATGAATTTGGACAGCGTTTCGGCTAATTGAAGACCTGCATCGATTGAAGCAAATGAAAGGCCTATTTATAGTGACACTTGAGGCACCGGTAATTTCGAATTTCGAAATAACCGTTGGAGGAAAACGGCTTCCTGTCGTTGTCACTCAGTACGTGCTTAGTGTCGTTGGCCAATGAGATTTTTGCATCTTCTGTCCATGGCAGTGCTCGGCAGCTTTTAGTCTGGCAAACAGAATGTTTCGACATTTTTGGCAAAGTCTTCCAGACAGCTTCCTGCGCCTTCTGAACTTTACCCAAAGTAGAAATACTTTGTCTAGATGTTGGTTCTTGTCTGCCGATGTCCTGACTGCTTGTCGCTTAACTCAGCAGCTTCCTCTTGAAGCTTTTGCTAGAAGGCTTCTCGATCCTTCTTCATGCTGAGTCGTCGTTTTGCTTAATACGACTTCGTTTCACCGTCTTGGGCCGTGAGGTCTTGATTATGTTGACTTGGGCTTGACTTCCACTCATGGGCTTTTAGACTTTATATCTTAATGTCTTATAGATAAATAAACTCAACATTGAACAAACACATTAGTATAAATAAATCAAAGCATTTAAATTTAATGTGTTAGAATATTTTTTATCAACTACTTAAATAATTTTGTCAAATCAAAATCATGTGGAAAGGTGTTTCAACAAAAAGCACCCAGAATACTGAACCACCCACCTTACTAATCTTCATCTTTCGTTTTAAAGGATTAAAAACATTAATCATTGCTTTGATCCTCATATACGTCCGAGCGGGGCCAGAGAAGTTATTTGGATCAGCTTCCACGAAACTTCCCAGGAAATTGCCCTTACTTGCCGCCACTGCCTTTGATATGAACCGAGACAGGAGATCAAAAATCTGCACCCAAAACTCGACATTGGTCATGGCAATATCTGTCGGGGTTTTCTCTTGCTCCAGCCCTTGCATAGCAAGAAGATGCTGATCGAAGGTCCACGGGCCACCCTTCAGGACCCTATCCCGCTCAACAGGATGAAAAAACTCGAACCTAAATAGGTTAGGGCCAAGTTCGACAACACACATACCTTTACTAGGTCTCTAGACATCAGCTAAGGTACTTTTCATGAATGGAATCTTGACGGCTCGGTCAGTGACAAAAGAACCTAGTATATTCCACGATTTCAACCTTTCCGTGCTAACGAGATCAGTCGTCTTAAGGACCAGACTACGGATCGTATCTTCCTCCACAGTAACGAGTGCACTTTGATCAGAGAAGTCTGCCATTCCGGGGAGTCGACGAACAAAAAACGACGGGAATGGAAAGGCGGCGGCTCGATAGTGGCGAGAATAACAGTTGGCTTAGGACTCTTCAGCTGAGAGATATAATTAATTCACGAAATTTGTGATACTTAAATTAGTAGGTTGTCCTTGACTTAATAATTATTTATATTTAGTATTTATTTATTTGTTCACAATAAATATGGTAATGGCCTATAAAATATAAAGGCCCTGTTTGGTAAAGAGCGTTTTGGGATAAAAAGAGCGGTTTTGACCAATTTTAGAGGTTTGACCACTAAAACCGCTGATTGGAGTGTTTGGTGGAGAGAGGTTTGGGAGAGAGTTTTGGGATGAAAATGCTAATTTAGAAAAAGCTCTTAAAAGGAGTTTTTTCAATTAGCATTTTGGAATATTAAAATTAATAGACTTCTTTTACCCTAATAGATAGACTCCTTCTCCTGCGCCAAAATTAATGCCCTTATTCGTCTTTTTTCACAAACCGCTATTATCAATCAGCTAATTTTTACCAAACAGGTTTACACAAACAGCTAGTCAAATCAGCTAATCAAATCAGCTAATGTAATCAGCTAACAACTAACAGCTAATGTAATCAGCTAACAGCTAACAGCTAACGGCTAATTCCCAAACAGGGCCAAAATATTTCACATGATAACTACCGGAATACAATATTCAACTAAATCATGAGAACAATTCTTTTGATATATATTTTTGTCTGACAAAATAAATAAATATTTTACTCATAAAAAAAATTAATATTCGATATAAATAATTGGAGAAATTAAATTTTAAAGGTATATCTGCTAAGAGTTAGGTATCGTTTGATAAAACTGAAAATTAAGTGCTGAAAAAATAAGTACTGGATTTTAAGTATTGAATATTATAAGTGCTAAAATTATTAAATGATATAAGTGTTTGATAAATATTAAAAATAAGTGCTGAATATTAACATATTAGTTAATAATGTTTAACTTAAAACTTTAAGTTAAATATTTTGACTTATCAAAATAAGTGATATGTAGCCTAATTGAATAATTTAAGTGGTTAATAAAAAACTATTACCAAACACACTTAAACTAAATAAGTGCTTAATCTAATAATTTAAGTGATTTTTATTGTTATCAAACAGGGCCTTATATGAGACAAAGTATTTGCGGAAACAATAGATTGAGAAATAGAAAAGACCAAGATAAGGCTAAAGTAAACGAAGGGAAAATTATAATTATAATGGAAAGAAGTACAAAGGGAAAATTCTCAAGGGGTTGAATGGCACGGTGAGGAATGGAGTACATATTGATTTTTTCCTCTACATGCACCTCATTTTAAACTACACCAAAATTGATAAAAATTGATAAAAGGGAAAAATATAAAAACAGGTCATATATATCAGTCATTTCAAGTATAATCTTGTATTTCAAAACTTAACAAACATAGGTTTTAAGGTACATTTCGTTAGCAAAGACAATACAAACTTATTAACGGTATTAAAAAAATGACATGACAGTCAAAATCAAAGGGTTGGAGGAGTAATTTTTTTTATCTTTTCATTTATTTTATATTTTATTTTTAAAATCAATATCTCACTCAATCTCCAACTAATCTCATATATCTCTCTCCTCTACTAAATACTACTCTCTCTCTCTCTCTCTCTCTCTTCAATAAAATATAGGGTAATTAATTTATTAGTCCCTATATTTTGACAAAACACACTGTTTAGTCCCTGTATTTTCAAAAACACATGGTAAGGTCCCTAACCTTTTTCTCAGTGAACTGTTTAGTCCTTCCGTCTGTTTGTTACATTTTTTTACCGTTTATGACTTCGGAAATGACTAAATTACCCTTTACTATTTACCTTCAAACTTCAGAAGAGTAATCCAATTTAGAAGAAGAAGCTATTTGCATGGAGAACAATAAAAAGAACAGACTCAACGCTTACGAATTTGAACGATTAAGAAGAAAATTAAGAACAAGAACACTCAAAGTTGATTTCAGATGCATTAGAGTTTAAAGGAAAGCAAAATAAAGGAAAAGAAGAACACAAATCCAAATTGACTAACAGAATCTTCATGAGAGTCTAACGGCAGGGACTAAACAGTTCACCAAGAAAAACATTAGGGACTAAACAGTTCACCGAGAAAAACGTTAGGGACTTTAGTGTGTGTTTTTGAAAATACAGGGACTAAACAGTGTGTTTTGTCAAAATATAGGGACTAATAAATTAATTACCCTAAAATATATTCAACTTACCAATTTCGACCATTTTATTGAGCTCTATAGCTTATTATCTACAATTTTCAATATTATGACCTTTACTTTTATGGAACTCGCAACACATGCCATTGTGGCGCCTGCCAGAGGGTCTCAACTTCGGAGGGTGCTAGATATGTGCTGCCTGTTTGTTTCCACCCAATACAAAATTTCTTTTCTAAGAGCATTTAGAGGAGCGTAATTTTGATCCGTTTTTCTCTTTAGATCTTTGACGTTTCCCCTTGCCTTTGGATTCTCTAGAATGATTAACTGGCTTCAACTGTAAGGGATTTAGGTGATGCCCGTCCCATTTGATGAAGTCACGAGCTCTTCTCACCAAACCAGAAACGTCTTCAGCCTTCGGGTAGTCAGCTCTTTAGACAAGTTTTTAGTTCGACAATTACTGGTCATTACTTCTGCTTCCCTATCTACATTCAGATATTTTATCTAGATGGCCGTCCTTTGGAATCGCTCCATCCATTCTTTGAGAGATTCACTTGGCTCTTGCACCAAGTAATTCAGATCCTGCATTCTCTTGCTCTCTAGAATGGATGTGATAAATTGCTCTACAAACTCGTTTGACATCTGGTTAAATGACTAGATAAAACCTGAGAGAAGCTGGTTGTACTAATATGTTGCGAACTCTTTCAAAGTTGTAGAAAATAGTTTGCAGATAAGAGCATCTGTTGCATTGATTATCTGCAAAGCCTTACAATTTTTTTTTTACATGAAAAGTAGGATCGACCATACCATTATAGTCCTTCAGCAAAGAATATTTAAATCCCCTAGGTATGGGCTAATTCACGATTTTTGCACAAAGAGGAGTATCCACATCTGTGACTTTGGTAATTCGTGAATCCATTCCCGCATCCACCATTGCATGACGAAGCTCTTTCCGGATGAGATTGTATTTATCATACTTGAGGAAAGTTATTTTAACAACCTTTAGTTTTGGATCAGATCTAGGTTTCTTTCATTTTGCAGATCTTGGTCTGCAGCCTTATGACGACTTGTCTCATACAACAGAGATTCAATGAAATCATGATGAACGCCTCTACGTCTCTTCGGAGATCTTCAATTTTCCAGTCAACGAAGCTCCTTTATTTTGATCGCCTTTTGTCTATTCCATGTTGAGATTCCTCTGATGTACTTCTTTTTCGTGGACAAGTTCGGACGATATGATTTCTGGTAGAACATATCATGGAGTCCTGTCTGTGACCTTATTTACTTCCCTCCTTTATTTCCTTTAGTTCAGCTCGTATTACCTCTATTTGCATAATATGCCCTGCTCTCAAGATGTTCATACATTCTTAAACAGAGCCCATATTGTATATGAGCTTTTTTTGTAATCTTGTTTATAAACCTACGCTGCTCAGGATTAGAGATCCTAAGCAGACTTCAATTTTCTAGTCTAGTGTTGGAGTGATATGTAATGGCTCCAGCAAGTTGTCACTAGTATCAACGAGACCATGATTTCTGGTCTAAGTGGCTGAAATACATGGAATGTCTAAAACCAGTGGAATGACTGGTTGAAGCACAAAACTGTTCATCAGAGTTGTACAGTGAGGTTTTTTCCACACTCACTGTACCACTCGGTGTCTTTTAATCTATGATAAGCTTGATAGGTCGAATCTGATTCACCTAAGAAGGAATCAATACTGTTAGAGAGGGACCGATGTACGATGTCCCTTCTCTGATGCTTAAGTCACTGATGTTTCTGAAAGTGAAGTAAGAATAATTGAGAAAGCACACTGAAGTCAGAATGATTGTATACTTTGTGTATTCTTTGGAAATGATTATTTATAGATATGAGTGAAAGGTACCTACTGCTGTGTAGATCTCCACGTTGCAATGCCTGATAGATCCATATACATATACGCTTTTGTGTCTGTCTCCACTTTCCGTAAGTTACAACGATTTCTAGAGATTATGAGCGCATGTTTAGAATTCGTCCATGTGATTGGGACACGTATCCCTGACAGTTATGTTTTTCGCATAAAACCTCTAATTGATCCACATATCAGCTTCTTTTGGCTTGTTCTTTGATGAGATATCAGATATGATATTATTGGTTCCTACCTATGGGGTGTTGTTAATTTCCTTCAAATGTTGGATTAGTTTCAAATGGTTAGTTGTTTTCAAATATCTCTTTTATTAAAGTATTCTTTCATGAAAATAAGAAAAATAGCAAGATTGGTAAGAAAAAGATATGGATAAATCAAATAACGAAATACATCTAAGAACGATATAAATAATAAAATGTATAGTAAAAACAAATTTCTTGAAAATTTTAACAAAAATGAAGATCACGAAGTAAGGAGTACAAAATTTTAAAATAAGATATATAAACAAACAAAAAGAAAAAGAAATTAAAGATTTAACTTTGATGAAAGAATTAAAAGTTTAAACTTCACAAAATAGGCACCATTGAGACTAAGCCCAATTTTCGTGAACTTTATAGACCTAAGACCCAAGTAATGTGTTTAGACTTGGGAATAGGATTAACAGTTTTGGCCCATATCCTACAAGAAAAATAGCTTATGGGTATTTGAATTTAAATCTTTTAAAATTGGGATAAAATCTAAATTTGCTCTTAACATTAGTGCATATTTACTCCTAAATTAATGTATGAAATTATACCATTTTATCCTAAAAGTTATCAAGCAAGTCCGCAACAGAAAATTTGATCTGGTTGATTTAACAATTATCCGACTATCGTATCGGATCTTCGAAACAAGTTTGTTGATAAAATAAAGGAATTATTTGTATTTTGACGGATTGTTTATAGGGCTAATTACTAATCTAGCCCATTTGTACGGGTCCATTAACATATTCGACCCACTTTGCTTTCATCTCACCAAATTAGACACTTTCATCCACTTTGGACAAGAATACCCTTATTTCAATTCACCTTCTTTTTAGACTCTCAACGTCTTATTCCCTATCCCAAACCGATGAAAGTGGCATTACCGCCAAGTCTTGAGAGAGAAAAGATGGCGGTTTGTAGAGAGAAAAAAAAGAGATTATGTTTGTAGAGAGAGAAAAGATGGTGGTTTATAGAGAGAGAAAGAAGATATTATGTTTGTAGAGATCTCAGAAAGAGGAAACAGACACCATTTTTTAATCGTAATAGAGAAACATCTACGACAACTGTTGTCGCATCTATGACAAGAGTTGTTGCATTTGTGACGAAATTTGTCACATCTGCGACAAAATTACTCATGTCGCAACTGCGACAACTGTTGTTGCATGCAACAAATTTCGCCGCAAATGCGACAAAAATGGAGGAAAATAGAGAAAATTGAAACGATACCGTTACAGATGAAGAAAGAGGCAAGACCAACGAGAAAAGCAGTCGTATAAGCTAAAAACATATTGTTTCTACTGGAAAACTTCATTTGTTTTGTGTTTCCTTTCCAAAATTTAGAATACTTCAATAATCTCAAAAATCACTAGCGATTGGTATCAGAAACTGAAGAAGATGAACTGAAGAATAAGTTGAAACGAAGAAGAAGAAGAAGAAGAAGAAGAAGAGGAGTAGAAGCAGAAGTCGAATGGAACTAGGGGTATATTTGTTCAAAAGAGATGAAAGTGTCTAATTTGGTGAGATGGAAGCAAAGTGGATCAAATATATTAATAGACCCCCTTCAGTTGGTCTAGATTTGTAATTTGCCCTTGTTTATACTTGTTTAATAACATAATAAGCATTTTATGCAATTGATATGATAAATAATTGCTTTGGGCCTAATAAGCTAGGGCCCAGGCCCATTAAGAGGCCAACATTGGCCCATCAACCAAATATCTCCTCAACCCATTTAAATGTTTTCGGAAAGACAGCTCAATAAAGCACATGAATAAGGAGAAGCTTAGGAGAAGTTTCAGATTCCAAACGGCTCACTCAACTCTGCTTAAGCATGAAATAATAGGGTTCATTCCTCAATAGTCCGTCCCACCATTGAGCCTCTTCTCCAGCAGGTTGTTCCGCCGATGGTTAACTTGTATATAATAGACTTAAACATTGTCGTTTCGACATATTATTTGTAATTATGTTAGTAATAAAATAAATATTTTAGATATAATTGATGTTTGAAAGATCTAATATAATAATTAAATAGTAGTATAATAGTCTATTTAAATTTTATGTTAGGTAGAGCAAAATAGATCTTGCTTGATCATTTCATACGTTAAGGGTACATTTACACTTCCACAGAAATATTAGAAGTAAATTTACACTTATCCTTTAAATTTAATGCGGATTTACTTGGATGACTACTTCATCAAAAACAAGCTAACCATAGCTTGCACCAATGTACTAGAAACTTACACCATCAAAATGTATAGAAAAAGTCGCTTTATCACTTAATTAATGCTTCTTGACTTGTAGCGTATACCTTTCTAACTTTTCATACTTAAATAGTTATTTTTTTAAGAGGGCTTCTATTACATTGATGATATGGAAAAATGTAAGATACAATTACATTTTTCACTTTAGGGTAAATACTTTAAACTTGTATAAGATTTGAGCAAATATAATAGTTCGTTCTCTTATTTTTTAAGACTAATTGTAATCTTTCTATATTTTAATTTAATCACACCATAAGCTCATTGCATCAGTTCTAAGAGGTTTGATCAAATTATAGGGAGATTAAAATTAATTTTGAAAAAATATGAGAACGTTGGTGTTTTATCGAATTTGATGAAGGTTTAAATTATTAGGTGCTGTTTGATAAAACTGAAAATTAAGTGTTGAAAAAATAAATACTGAATTTTAAGTGCTGAATATTATAAGTGTTGAAAGTATGGAATGATTTAACTTTTACAAAAATATTAGTTGACAATGTTTAACTTAAAATGTTAAGTTAAATATTTTGACTTATCAAAATAAATGATTTTTAACTTAATTAACTAATTTAAGTGGTGGAAAAATAAATGTTATCAAACGCACTTAAATTAAATAAGTGCTTAACATTTTAATTTAAGTAAACGCACATTTTAATTTTGATATTGTGCCATCTTAATAATATAAGAGAAAATCGTATTTTTTTTTAAAAAAAAAAAGACATAATAAAGTTTCAATATCACGAATTAAAATGTTCACACATCACACACAATCACTTTATTTTATTTTTTTATATGCACACTACTTATTCACTCACAATTTCTTCACATACACAAACAATCCAACAAGCCTATATATAAACAGTATTGATCACATGTACCTTAATGAGCATGTAGAATTTGCTCATTCACCGTTAAATCTAGGCTTATTAGAATCCTAAGATGGAGATTCAAAGCATCCTGACGCTTAGATTTAATAAACCTACATCTAACGGTGAATGAGCAAATTCACTTGCTGTGAATTTTCTCATTAAGATGTATGAGAAAATATCTATAATATACAACATAATATTTATAGGCCATAAATTTTCGTAACGACATAAATATCTATAATAAATTATTTATTATAACTTCTAGATCTTATGTTTAGAATTTTCTACCAATAATCACACAACTTTTGGACCTATTATATTTTAGTATCTTCTTGAAACTTCGAGATTTAAATCTACCACACTAAGTCAGTGGTGCAATATCTTATACTCTCCCTCAACACTGACTTAATAATACCTCATACTTGTCGTTTTGAAAATGTTCTTATGTAATCTTTTCTACACTCCTTACTTGAAGATGCTTTTCCATATGTCGTAGGCTCCTTTGTTGTAGCTTCTTCAATCACATCCTCGTTAGCATACTCGACATTTGGTTTTCTTTGTCTTGTTGACTTTTTTATCCAAGTAGTAATATGTCTGCTCCTATTATCTTGCATTTCCTTGCAAAACACGATATGTACATATTTCTCTTTATTGTTTATGACACAATTGGATTTTCCCACTCCGTTGGGATTGCCGCATTCTTCCTTGTTAGACTTCCGCAACGCATGCTTGTAATCTGTCTTCAGTTGTTGTCGTTGACCGTCTAGCCAATGTTTTCAAGCTTTCCCTAACTTAGCCAATTTGCTCAAGCTCTTAATTATAGCTTCCAGCAGCACCATCTCCTTGATGGTTGCCTTTTTTATAAACCTTTGTTGGTTGTAAGCACATTGCTTATATTTTCTCGACGTAACAACTCCATCTTTAGCTATGTTCGCCTTGTGCTCCACTGTTTGCCTTGGCTTCTGAACCTTGGACATCTGCATTAGCATAAACTTCACCCTCTCATTGGGTGACAACCATTTTGGTGAACCTGTTGGCTTAGTCTTCACTATCTTCCCTTTTCGTGACATCATCTTTATCATTGCTTGTTGTTGACACTTCACCTCTCCTTTGACTAGTGGCATTTCGCAGGAAGCCGGTGACTCCTTTTGGGCATCTCTCTTGTTCCTTTCCTCATTGGAACGCTCATTGAGTGGCTCCTCATGACCACCTAGATATTCAATGATCCGTACAGAATTGACGAGCTAAACGGAATATAGTCGCCTCACTGGTTCCTCATCCTCTTGATGTCCAGCAGCAAACACTTGCTCTTTCTTTCCATCTGTTATGGATGATTTGAATGGATCACATATCATCGGCTCTAACATGGCACTTGAAGCTTGGAAATCCCATTCTTCTTCGCTTTCTTCTTGAGTGTGTGTGGATGTAACGATGTTGCCTTATACTTTCTTGTGCCAACAATCTCGTGCATAGTGACCTCTTTTGCCACAAACATAACACTGATTGTTTTTACGCTGATGCGCCTTATCGTCTTCTTAATTATGGTTGTCACTGTGGTGAGCTCCCCCTTGTTGCCAATTCCTTCTTTGTGGACTTTTCTACCATCCTTGTTTGAATCTTTCGCCATTTCTCGATCTCGTGATTTTTGGATCCTTGCTCTTTTATTGCTAAAAATAGCTTATGTTCATCATTGACTGAGAATTTAGACATTTGCTTGTCTAGAGCCTGTTGATTAGCCAAAGTATTTTCTAATTCATTTAAATTTGGCTCTTTAGCCAATTCACGGGTTGCCGTGACAAGTGAGTTAAAATCGGGATGCAACTCATGGACTATGATTCTTCTCATTCTTGTTTCAGTGATTTTATTTTCAGGATCGAGTTTTGAAATTTATTTACATAGAGTTTTAACTTTAGTAAAATATTCACTTACTGTCATGTCGTTTTGCGATACAGATAATAACTCGTTCTCGAGCTGTTGGAGTTTGGCATCATTTCTCTTTTCAAATAATTATATTAGATTGTCCCATGCTTCCTTCGGGGTTTTCGCATCCTTGATGCGCGGCTACGAATCATCCTTCACCGAAATTAATAAAGCACACATTATTTTACCACATTTAACCTTCCACTTTTTAAGGTCACTTTGTTCCGTCGGAGGTGTTGTGTCATTACCTCCAACGATCTCTCATAAATCTTGACCGGGCAAATAAAATTGCATACGAGTACTCCAAGTACTATAATTATTAGGGTAAAGTTCAAATAAAACCCCTATGGTTTCACTAATTTTCAGATAAAGGACTGTGGTTTACTTTTTGTCAAAACAAGGATTGAGGTTTCAAACTTGGATTAATGCTATTAAAACCATCTTTAACGACCTGAAAATGAAAATTTTCAAGAATTAAAGTTGTTCAATGTCATATTTTCTATGGAACTGCATTTTGGATTTTCGAAAATCATCTTTTTTGGAACTTTCTCTCTCTAAACATTAACTGTCTCTCTCTTTACCAAACATCATCTAAACAATCTCAAAATAAAAAAGTTGAAGAATTAAAGTTGCTTAAAATATTAGTAGTTCTTAAAATATGTCATTTTTGAAATCGTCCAAGGTGGTTTTAATAGTATCAATCGAAAAAGTCCTTATTTTATTAAAGTTAAAAACCTCAATCCTCGGTTTGACAAAAAGTAAACCACAGTCCTTTATCTGAAAATTAGTGAAACCACAGGAGTTTTATTTGAACTTTACCCTAATTATTATTAAGTTTTTCCAAAGTGCTTACCGAGGTAGACATGTCTGCCATGACAACTTGGTTATCTCCTTTAATCAACCAAGTAAGTTTGGTCACCGACCAATAATTTGCACAGTCCCAGACTGCGCGCTAAAAATACCTCCGACCACCACGATTCCGGATCACGAACTTTCGAAGCACTCGACTTCCGATCCCTGACCATTTGCTTGCACTCCACTACGTACCGTTCCCTGACCATCCGCTCCGATACCACTTGTTAATTATATATGGAGGATTTAATTGCAAAGGAAATTGTTTTATTAATGTCAAATTGAAATTTGACAATTTATTACATAATACTCACCACACTCACATTCGGACACATCACACACAATCACTTTATTTTATTTTATTTATATGCACACTACTTACTCACTCACAATTTCCTCACATACACAAACAACCCAACAAGCCTATATATACAAGGCTAAGTCGGTGGACTAGAAATATTTATAGGTCATAAATTTTCACAGCAACATAAATATCTATAATAAATTATTTATTATAACTTCTAGATTTTAGGCCTACAATTTTCTACCAATAATAATCACACAACTTTTGGACCTATTATATTTTTTAGTACCTTCTTGAAACTTCAAAATTTAATTCTACCACACACTAAGTTAGTGGTGCAATATCTAATACCAACTTCTGATTCTCTCATTTCTGATAAAGAATACATAACCCAATAGGTTCTGACAAGTACCATATACCTCTCTCGGCTGCTGAAAAATGTAAATCAATTGGTTTGAACATGTATTTGCTCAATAAACTAATTGAATATATTATATCTGAGCTTAACTTTTTATTTTTGTTCATCTCTAGATTTTGAATTGGTTGAAGCTTGCGACATTTTCTATCACCTTTAATATAAGTTTCAATTTAGTTTCATTTCTCTGTTTATAAGTTCTTTAATTACTGTGTTCACGTATTTTGATTGAATGATTCATAAATCTGAATATAGTCTGATGGGTCTTATTGTGAGTCTAATCTGGTCATCTATACATTAGATTATAGGTATTACCACCACCATGGTAACACACCCGAGTTTCTAAATCCTTAGAGTTAATTACGGCCTGACTAGAGAATCACGTGCTAAGCACTGTCATAGGATAAGTCGGTTCAATCTCTTTATGTTTATACAATATTTAATTCGATTCATAATATATCTCAATATTGTTTGAATACTCATTTTATCGTATTATCACCATCATATTCACAAGAATTTATAGGTGCTTTGGATCAATTTAGGATTAGATTAGTATAAACACAACTCAAATCAACTTATCACCACCTAAATAACAATTAAGAACTAAGTAGTTTGGTACTTGCAATATAAATCATGTGGATTGGATACATGGACTTCTTCGGATTTATTACTTGATAACGACAGGACACACTTATCCCTTAGTGAATCTTCGAGCATCAGCTCGAGGCGCATCAATAATCTAGGTCTTGAGTAGTTATTTTTTGAAGGCACATTCCTTGATTTTCCTCCTTGATGGGTTAGGTGTTTGATAGCAGCACAAATAACCTGTTGGATGTAATGTTGGTTTGGATGATCAAACCTTTTGTGGGATGGTATATTCGATATTAGTTTGAATTTATTTTAAGAGCTAAACCCTTTTGTTGCATCTGCCCAACACTAGGAAGGTTATTCTTCAATTACGACACATAAAAACATATTGTACAAGATGTCTCACTCCTTTCAAAGTCATTATGGTACTTTCTTTGCCAACAATGTACATGCTTGCATAATTTCCCAACCTCACTATCTTTTTGAAGCCTTATTCTCAATCACAAAAAAAAAATGATGAGTTACTAGACATGTGATTGCTACAACCAGAGTCAATGAACAACACATCATCTCAATTAACTCCATGTGATTCAACATAAGCCATTAGTACAATCCCCTCGACTTTTCCAATTCTGCATAGTTTGATCGACATCCGTATTGGAAGTGTCCAAGTTGATGACATTTATAACACTTAATAATATTCTTATTGTAATTTTGACAACCCATCATCTACCTCATCGTCCTCAGAAATGAGATATCCCACGTACTCTTCCACTATGGTTCCCTTCATGTGTCATCTTGAAGGCATGTTTTTTTTTCCTCCATAATTCTTGAACTTTTGCTCATGAACAAACAAAGACCTTTGCAAGTTATCCATAGAGAGTTGATCTATATCCTTGGTTTCTTATATAGAATAAACAATATAATTCCATTTATTAGTAAGGGTTCTCAAGATTTTCTCAATGATCTTGACATCAGTCGTATCTTCCCCATAATTCCTCATGTCGTTTATGACGATCATCACTCGACCAAAGTAATACATGATCGATTCATTCTGCTTCATTGCCAGAACCTCAAAATTCTTGGGTAAATGGTTTAGTTGGGCTCTCAGTACTCTAGTGTTGCCCAAACACTTCATTTTCATGGAGTCCCAAAGTTGTTAGGATGTCTCCTTATGTGTGATCTTCTTTAGAATTAACATGTCAAGAGATTGAAACAAGTAATTCTTGGCTTTCAAATTTACAACTTCATCTCCTCTAGGATCTTTTTTTATGTTGTCGTCATCCCCTCTTAATTATCAGGCTGTGAGTAGTCCGATTCGACAACAACGCAACATTCCTTAGTTCGCATGAGATTCTGTATGACCATGCTCTAGTAATTTTAGTCACAATCAAACTTTAGGATGGAAGATTGTGAAAAACTATTTTCTTCTGACCCATCTCTCTTCACTCCCTGACGTGTTTTCCCTATCAAAAGTCTCCTTCAAATCTCCCAAGGTAGTGTTTTGATACCAAAATGTTAAATGCAAAACAAACAAACTAGTTGCAAAGAACAATTTTTGAGAAAGACTAGTTTATTCAAAGAAGAAAATAGCTATAAGATAGCTTTTATACAGATGAGATTGTAACAAACTACAACCCACGTTCTAGCTAGAATCTTGCTAACAGAATTCACTAAATCAAATAACAAGCAATCTCCAAAAACTAGGAAATTCATTTAAAGCTAAATCTTATCAACATAGTTTTTGTCATTTGCTCGAACGAAAATAATGCAAAAATTTACTATAACCTATCACACCATGTCACTAATATCATTCCCACATCCAACAAATAATTTAAATAATAGTATCAAAATAAATGATTTTAACCATCGGACAAAAGCTTAATATTGAAATAATTAATTAAAGGGACCTAATATTTACCACCCTAAGGGTTGTACATAAAAACCCACAAATTCTTATTATTAGTGTTAATTTAGTTTTTCAATACATAAAACTTGTTGATACTTTTTTTTATACTTGTAATACTTAAATGCATTTGTGATAATATATTGTTATATTTCCAATAGAAATAAATGCTTATTTTAGAATTAGAATTTTCTTTTTATTGAAAACATAAGAAAGCATATGGATAATTAGTGCTTATATACAGCCTTTAAGGTTGAATATATCATTTGCCTTAATTAAAATGTACAAAAAAATTTCAATATCACAACAATGAACAAATGTATAATATTTCCGTAACATAAGAATGAGAAATTCTAATGTAATTTGAATAAATTGTTCTTGGACTATTTAGGAGATGACATATCAGCAATAATATTGACGTGTCATCACCTGAATAAATCAATCAAAGGCCTGGAGTGAACGGAACACCAGTTGCCGGCAACCATGATTGTCCCGCAATAAGGCCATTTACAGTAAAACTTGAAGCTACTTTAGTACTAGTTATTACATGATACCCTTTCCATTTAACCCTCCGTGCAGTGGAAGACCCTGCCCCAAAATTCTTAAACTCACCATAATACAAAGTATTTAGAGCAAAATTACTGTTTAACCATTTCGACCAACCTGCCGGATTAATAAACTTATCAATGTAACTCTTGAGAATTACTGTCCGAGAATACATCATCCATGGTCTCCCTAAATATGTCTGAAATGAACCCACCACTGGTTTCAAGTCGGATGCTGGTAGAATTTGACAGTTGTGGATTGAAATTCCGGTGTTCTGATATGGATCATTACGACCTTGTGCTGTTATCATATTAGATTGACCTCTTAACGGTCTTCTAACGTAGATGATGCAATTTTGGAAAACAACTGCTGCATTGCCAAAAATAAAGTCTATAGTCCCATAAATGTAACATTCTTTGTAAAATTGCCTCTGAGAATGAACAAAAAGAGTGTCTTGATAGCCTTGAAATGAGCACCGGTAAAATACAGAGAGATCAGAGGCTGATCGGAGTGCTACTGCTTGTCCTTTTGAGGGACCTGCTGTGTTTCTGAATGTTATTCCACGAGCAACAAACCGGAGTCCGTCAATTCCTGTAATCATAATTATAGGGTTAAGCGGCAATTTTTGACACGAAAACACGATTTACAGAGACAATCCAACTGATACGATACGATTGACACGAAGATCATATTTCTAGTATTTCTAACATATAAAACCATATGTATATATATGGAACATATACATGAAATACCACGATTTTGACATGAAACACGAAATTGTCACCTGGATTAGTAAACATTTTTTTTGTTTGTCATATTTTATTTTTCAGTAATTTGGGTGATAGAAATGATAAACAGATCACGTGCATATTAAACAGAAAATGACTCATTTATCATTACTCATAATTATTAGCATTGAAATCTAGTTAAGATGATGTGATCAATAATATGGAATATATGATTGCCTTTTCCCCCGTATACTTTTTTTTCACCCAAATTAAGTCAACCACGAAATATCCTCCGTTACACGTGAATTTTTATCTACTTTACTTTTTTTTTATTGCTAAGCAATTTCATAGATCCAGCTACATTTTCTTATTGCTATTTCATTAGACAATTAAAATAATATCGGGTTTTTTTATTGAGGAAAAATAAATCCTAATCTTTTTTTGTATTATTAGTAATTTTAATTTTTTATAATGCAAACGAAATAGAGGAAAAAGATCATGAAACCAGTAATTAATTGTACTGATTTTAGTGAATTGAATTACCTTTTATCATCTATTTATGTCATATATTATGCTTTGCTTGCTAAATTTGTTGGCTTTAAAGGCCTAATTTTAAAAGTTCTTCAAAAGAAATTCAGTTTAAAAAGAGGATTATTCATTTCATTTTATATTTTCTAAATTGTGTGACATGTGTAAAAAAACTGTTTTCGAATAATTAAAAATACAAATTTTAAACGTATAAACTCAATCTATACAAAATCAAAATCAAAATGATTAGAGATTCGTAATGTTTTTGTAACTAAAAATAAACTAAAATGAAAATGTATACGTTTGAGGAACAACATAATTTTTTTCTACCATTTTATATTAATATCTGATATGTTATGTAATCGTTTGAACTAAAAATTTAAACCGATAATTAATACCTAATCATAATTATAAATTTTATATTAACATCTAACGAGTCATATCAGCTCGGGTCCACAGTCAAACTTCAAGAAAAAAACATGAGAAAAGGATAAGAGAACGGAAATTTTACTTACCGGCAGTTGCAGTGCTGTAGGTTGTATAGCCACCTCGAACACTTCTAGAACTAGTAATAATAGTATTTCGGAGACCATCGCCGATCAGCCATATATTATTATTATTAATCCCAACCTCAATATTCTCTCTATAAACACCTCTCTTCACATGAATAATAAACCTAGTACCATATTTTCTCCTCGCCGCCGCGTTAATCGCCGCCTGAACACTTCTAAAATTCCCCGAACCATCTTGAGCCACAACCAGATTCGCCCTCGCCGTAGCCTCCGTTGATTCCAATAACCTCCTCTCCTTCCCGGAAAACCACCTCGGAAAACCATGTGTATAATTGTTATGATCTTGTACGGACAACAAAACTGCATTAGTAGCTAAACTATTGCTAATAACCTCCGTTAAATTGTTAGACTTGATCGGCCCGATAAAATTCGAGACGTTTAGGTCGGAAGACCCGGAATGGCACGTGCCAATGTTGGTCAATGCAGTGCTTAACCATGTTTGTGCATCAAACGTTGTACATCTGTAGTTCTTGGAAAGCCCTTGTAGGGTTCGGTTTAGCTGATGGATTGTGTCGGAGTGGAGCTTGTAACAATCGGCCCAGACAGCTCTTTGCCGGTGATTCTGGCAAGTTTTTTTGAGATTGTTGACTTCGGATTGAGCGGTGAGGGCTCTTTGGAGAGCGATTCGGACCAATATGGTCCGAAATTCTGTTCTGTGTTTGAATGAATAACGTTTGTGTCTTTGATTATTGATGAAGTATTTGCAGGTTTCGGGATGTGGAGTTTCGTTGCACCACCATGTGATGTTTGTTCTGGACGAGGTTGTGGATTCTGATGTGGCGAGAAATGAAGAGAAGAGGAGGATGAATAATGTTGTAATTAATGGGGTTATCTGAGTTGTCATGGTTGTGGTTTGGTGGTGATCGGAGATTTTTTGGGTGGTGGGGAAGAAGAAATGGGGGGTGGGGTGGGGGAGTGTTTGGGAATTTATGTACAGTACATAAATGAAAATGCAAGGTACGAAATGTGTAAAACTTTAAAATATAAAGGAGTATATTCTATTTTCGTATTCTCCTTTACTTAATGTTCTGTTGTGTAGTACTGCCAAAGGAAAATGTCATTGTTTGCGTAAATATATATTATATGATTCTTGTTTACAATATATACAAGAAAGGAGAAAATCATTAATTTTAGGCACAATACACTTTTCAACCCTTCAATTTTAAGTATTTATGCTATTAAGTCTCCTATTTCGATTTTGTTTTATGTTATATATGTTGAGGTTTAATTATTAAATTTTAGAATTTAATTATTTATCTGAATAATTAAATTGTTTGCAACTATTGCTTTTGCAATGGTTGAGGGCGGAGACATCAGGGTCTGTAGGGGCCAAGTGCGAAGGAAACCATCATTCATTTGTTGGAACTATATCTATTATAGATGGTTTCGTTTCCTATTTTAAAATAAATTAAGGTTCGCGTGGTTAATGAATTCATTGAGTTTGTATTTAACAAACTCCAGTTTGTTTAATAGACGATAACTTTCTTTAAATTTGTTTAAAACGACTCAATTTTACTTTTAAAATCTAAATGTAGCTTAATTTTAAGAAATTAAAAATTGATTCAAGACTATTTGGAATAATAACATATATATATAAACAAAAATATATTGAGCGAATTCGATTTTCAATTTTTTTTATGGTCTATAAACTAAAACGTTTATTGATATTATCACGTTTAACATCATTTCGTGACATAAAAAATCACTGGACTTTATATTATACTAATATTCAAATCTAAATAAAAACATTCATTTAAAAGTCAATGTAAAAATGATAAGGACAAAACTAACTACATTATTCACTCTCTTTTTTTCATCCATGTCACTATGTGACGGTAAATTATGATCAAAATCAAATATTTATTTTTAAGTTATCATTATTAATTTTTAAAGGATTTTCTTCAATTTAGATTTTAATATTTGTATAATGTTTATATTATGAAATTAAGTTTTAGATATCATAATTAGTAGCGTTAACTATATGAAAATCTTGAAAAGAGAAAAAAAAAGAAACAGTTTTATAAGTTATTAGAATAAAACTAAAGTTAATGAGTCCAAATAATATTAACACATAAAATTAAGGACTTCATAGAATGAAATTAAAGATTAAGGTCTTAAAATGGTGGTTTTACCTTAATTTTATTAATGAAATTAAGAATCTTAATTTGAAACCATATAAGTAAATATAATATAATTGGTGATCAGCGTAATTAATTATGGTATGACAGAAGAGCATAGTATCTCTCGCCTTCTGCGGTTATGATGTGTAAGTAATTAATAAGCCGGCAATATAAGTAATTAACAAAGCTGTCGGTGATTATTACAAAGATTAAAACACCAATTAAAAATTACTGCATGAGATGAGCTGAAACAAACTCACATGTCATGGCTTCAAAATTCAACTATTTCAAGAAGAATATTAAGCAAGAAAATCATGAACCGCGTCAACGTCTGACTGTACATGTAACAAACTTGCGCAAGGAACAACCAAACCTCTAATTGTTATTGTTAATTTTACGGGCATTAACCAATCCATTAACAAAAACCAGTAACCAGTTCATTTAATTCGGTTATCCATATTTGAATATTTTGATTAATCTATTATTTCGATCGGTTAATCTATATTTCAATCGGTTAATCATTGGTGACTTTTCGTAGCAAATATCACTTTAAATTTATAATTATTCACTTTCAAATAAATATATAATTATTTAAATATTAATTAAAAATATTGAACTTCAAATTTAATAACAAAATCGCCAAAATAGATAAATTTTAAGTTATTTTAATATTTTTAATTTAAAAATTAAATATAAATATGTATATTTTATATAATTGATAATTTAATTTCTACCTATATTTATACTAGTTTTATGTGTATTAATACATAATCGGTTTATTTTTCGGTTTCGGTTAACTATCGGTTTTTTAAATGAAAAATCGTAATCTAATCCATCGGTTACGGTTAACCTATTTTTCGGTTCGGTTACAGTTAACCTATTTTTTGGTTCGGTTTCAGAAATCGGTTTTCCGATTAGTTTTGTGCAGCCCTATTTCATCTTGTATATGCACAGAAAATCATGGCAAATTTACATATAAATTTACTTTTTAAAAACTATCTACAATTATATCCGGCCATAATTTTAAATTATATCAAACTAATAAAAATCATTATTTTTCATATATTTTAAGGTTTAGAGTTTATAAATTAGGGGTCTAGAATATATTGTCTAAGTTTTAGGAAATCATTATTAAAGTGTTCCAGATCCGTTTAGTTTAGCTGTTGTTTAATGTTGCTGTTTAAAGAGCGTTACTCATATGCTTTACATAGAGAGGGAATCGGTAACTCCACAAGGCAATTTCTAAAGAGGATGCAAGCAAATATGAGACCTCCAAATGCTTTTAATGATGCCTATGCTCTATCATGGTATACTAAGTTTAAAGATTGCATCCACCATCATCATTAGAGTATTACTTCACAGAATCACAGGTAATTAGAGGATGCCACCAAAACCTTAGAGGCCATGACAAAGTTGCAATCAAAATCGGGAGAGGTGATACTTACTACATTAGGATGTCTCTACTGATATAAACAGATGGAATCCAGCAAGTTTTGACACGTTTGGTGTTAATCTTCCTCCATAAACCTTATTTCCTAAAACAATGGAGTATATGAGTGAATAATCTAGAGTAAGAACCATAGGCGAGCAAGTAGAAGAGATGATGATTCGTGTTATCAATTCTTTATATGTGTGACCAGACCTAGTAGTGGGTCCAAATCCATCATTCGGTCCATAGATCATAAGCGGACTCTAGCAAGCCATTATGATCACCTATACCGAATGAATATCTCCTTTGTAAGAAACAAGAACCTAATGGTAACTTTATATGATTGCTTCCTATTAAATATCAATGTTTAGTATGAGACATGGTATTGTCACCCTCATGTGTTGCTAAAACATTTCTTGATTCTCTCGTGAACTCATAAGCTTCAATTGAGCAGTAAACCTTACTGCCTCATTTTGGGTATAGTCATACACTTCTTAATCTCACTAATCAATTAGTCAGTGATACCCTATGTCACATTGGAGAGTGGCAATCTCATCACTTTACTCATAGCTCCTCAGGATGATTTAGAACATACCCAATTAAACCCATACTTGGCACCCTATCATAGAAATTGTGTTTGCACTATAAAAAGTTAAAGATGATGTTCATTTTGGTTTAGGTGGAAAGAAAAAACAATCAACTGTGTATTTTTCAAGAAAAAATGACTTCTAGTTGATTGATTTAATTGATTGAAAGGTTTTGGTCTATATATATATATATATATATATATATATATATATATATATATATATATATATATTGTGTGTAATTCAATAATGATTAATTTATATTTTCATTGGGCCCTTAAGGATTTAAATATTTTTATTACTTAAACGTTGGCGCAATGGTAAACGTTGTTGTCGTGTGACCAAGAGGTCACGGGTTCGAGTCTTAGGAGCGGCCTCTTGTCAAATAAATTGGCAGGGGAAGGCTTGCCCCCAGTACACCATTGTGGTGGGACCCCTCCGCGGACCCTCGCTCAACGGGGACGCGTAGTGCGACCATGCCGCCCTTTTTAATGCATTTAGCGAGGTTATTACTTTAATCCATTGGTCCAAGTCGGGACCGAAAGAATTTATTATGTAAACGAGTTTATTACTTTATTGAACATTCATTTATCGAGGTTTAACTGTATTTGTTATTCATTTTTTTAATGAATAAGTTCTACACTACTAAATTAAAATTTATAGTTATATGAAAATTAATAAAATAATTAACTAATAGTGGAAAGATTATTATTATTATGAAGGAAAAAAACATAAAATAGGAAAAATAGATATTTTATTATTAAAGTATATAGTAAAGGGTAATTTTGGTATTTTAAATTTTATTTAGTCTTATTTGACCATTCACTCAAATATATGGACTAAAGAGTTGACAAAAATAAAAACCAATGGACTATATAATCATTTCTAAAAACACAAGGACTAACTAATGTATTATGTAAAAACAAGAGACCTTATAATTATTTATCCAAAAAATTATATCATGTGAAAATTATGGCTTGAATTAATGTGACTCGACTTATGTTGTGGACCTTCTTAAAAATCATTCTCGGAAGATCTCTTGGGTTTGTCGCCATGATTGGAGTCATTGTTTAGATTTAGTTTCGACAATGCAGTTCATCGTTTCTCACATTTATAGGAAAGAAAATATAGTAGTAGATGCGTCGTGTTACGAGCATCTAAGAAGTTCTTTTCATTGGTGGTCCTCTCTTCCGTATTTTCACAATTCTTTTATTTTGGATGATTTGTTTAAAAAGGAACAATTTGGTTTTAGTGTTCATTCTTTGTATTCTTTTCAATTTTTTCATTATTTAATAAAACTTGTGATGCAGGGTGAAATCGACTGAGGATTTTAATCGTAAATCCACAAAGAATTCAATCTTCTCAAGCTAAACTTGAAGGTTGAGTTAACCCAAAGGATATGAAATTCAAGCTCTCAAAGGAGGCTATAAGTTTAATTCATCAAAAGTTTAGAACATTACAAAACATGGGGGTTTAAATACTCTCCCACAAAACAAAGCAAAAGACCCAACAACCTATGAATAGGGTTTTGGTTAACACATGGCCATAAGGGTATAATAGGGAAGGGGAAGTTTAGTAATTAAGTCACAATGGCAAAACAATAAATAGAGTGTCACAGAAATGGTCCCCTCAAGGTGAGAACTTGGAGGGGAAGTATTTTCCAGGTCAAAACATGCCCCGCGTCTCGGGGTTACGCCCCGCGTAGATGTGCTCCTGAACTTGAGGAGGCTGGCTCGAGCTCAGTACGCGAGGCGTCTTGCAGATTACGCCCCGCGTCATGGGGCTCCTGAACTTGGTGGATCTCCGGACTAGAACCTACGCGAGGCGCCCAAGGGTTGCGCCCCGCGTGTTTGCTCTCCTGGACGTTTTCTTGCTTGATGTGGTTCACTACGCCCCGCGTGGTGAGGGATGCACCCCGCGTCACTAACTGGTCTGGCTTTTCATCCAAGACCACCATTCCCACGCCTTGCGTTCGGTTGGGCACGCCCCGCTTGCCCTCTGGCTTGGGTTGTTCCTTGCTCTTCTTGAGTGGGTTCTCCCGGGTGGCTCCTCGTTGTTCCGGACTCGGGACTAGTGATAAGATGTCCTCATCATTCTCCCCTTCTTCGAAAGAGTCGGGTCCCGCCTCGGTGACTTTGGTTGGCAATGTCCCCTCCGGTTTCCACAAGCTAAGATCCTGCACATTAAAAGAAGAAGACATCTTCCCAAGCCAATTGGGAAGGGTTAGTTGGTAGGCATTGGCGCTCATTCTCTTGGTGATTGGGAACGGGCCGTACTTCCTCGGTCTCAATTTACTACTAGGGGCGTGCATGAGTCGCTCCTTACCCAAGTACACCATTACTTCATCCCCCACCTCAAATTGCACATCCCTTCGGTGCTCGTCAACTTTGGCCTTGTCCCTACTATTCTTCTTCTCAATACTATCCCGCACTTCTTGGTGCATTTGGTGGTAGTCATTGGCCAAATTCTGGGCCGCCACACTCTTCCTTTCTACCTTCGAAATCTCCCCTAAATCAAGCGAATGGTTCGGGGCCTTGGTGTATACAACTTCGAAGGGTGACTTCCCGGTGGTCGAACTTACGGCGGAGTTATAGGCAAACTCGGCTTGGGCGATCATATAATCCCACATCTTGGGCTTATCCCGGCACTTGCTCCGTAACAGATTTCCCAAAGTCCGATTCACTACTTCGGTTTGCCCATCCGTTTGGGGGTGAGCTGTGGTGCTAAACTTCAAGGTAGTTCCTAGAATAGCCCAAAGAGTTCGCCAAAAGTGGCTAACAAACTTCGTGTCCCGATCCGACACTATACTCTTTGGAACCCCATGTAATCTCACTACCTCACGGAAGAAAAGCTTAGCAATGGCGGTGGCGTCATTAGTCTTTCGACACGGGATGAAATGTGCCATCTTTGAAAACCTATCCACCACCACGAAGATAAAATCCATGCCCCGTTGAGTCCTTAGCAGTCCCAACACGAAATCCATCGAGAGATCCTCCCAAATAGTTTCCGAAATCGGCAAGTGCATACGTAATCCGGCATTGGTGGCATGCCCCTTGGAGGATTGACAATTCTCACATCGCTCGACGATATATGCCACATCTTTCCTCATCTTAGGCCAAAAGTATCGGGAGCTAACCGCCTCCAAGGTCTTATCCCTACCAAAGTGGCCCCCCCAACACTCCCCCATGTAGCTCTCGGATCACTCTTTCTCGTATAGACGTGTTTGGAAGGCACAGCTGGCTACCCTTCATGAGAAATCCGTTCACAAGCTGATATCCTCCCTCTTCGGTGCCCCTTCTACACTTCTCCCACTCAATACCAAAGTCTGCGTCATCTTCGTATTCTCCCTTGATGTGCTCAAAATCTGTTAACTCCAAGGCCACGGTCTTCATAAGTGCAATCCTCCGGCTCAAAGCATCCGCCACCTTATTCTGTTGACCCGATTTGTGGAGAAGTCGATAAGGAAACTTATCCACAAATGCGAACCACCTAGCATGCATGGAGCTCCGGATTTGCTTTTGACTCCCCAAGTACTTAAGGGCTTGGTGGTCGGTGTACAACATGAACTCCTTCCCAATAAGGTAGTGCTCCCACGTCTTGAGAGCCCGCACTACCGCATAGAACTCCTTATCATAAGTGGCCCATTTCTGCCTTGAGTCACATAACTTCTCGCTGAAATACGCTATGGGCCTCTTTTCTTGCATTAACACTCCCCCAACTCCAACTCCACTAGCATCACACTCAACCTCAAAGAGCTTCTCGAAGTCCGGAAAAGCTAACACCGGAGCGGTACTTAGCTTCTCCTTAATCAAAGCAAAACTTTTCTCTTGCTCATCTTCCCACTTAAAACCTCTACCCTTCTTCAAGCATTCGGTCATAGGAGCCACGATAGCGCTGAAATCTCGGATGAACCGCCTATAGAATGTAGCCAACCCATGGAAACTCCTAATATCCCCAACTTTCTTCGGAGTCGGCCATTCCCGGACAGCCCTCACCTTCTCTTCATCCACTCGAATCCCACTCCCACTGACCACATACCCAAGGAACACCAAGCTCTCCATCACAAAGTCACACTTCTTAGTGTTGGCAAAGAGTTGGTTTTCCCAGAGCAAGGTTAATACGGTCCTCAAGTGCTCCACATGCTCTTCTAGTGTCTTACTATGGATGAGGATATCATCAAAGTAGACCACCACAAACTTCCCAATCACCGGACGCAACACTTGGTTCATCAATCTCATGAAAGTACTCGGTGCATTGGTCATCCCGAATGGCATCACTAACCACTCGTATAGCCCGTCACGCGTCTTAAACGCCGTCTTCCACTCATCTCCCGCCTTGATTCGGATTTGGTGATACCCGCTCCTCAAGTCGATCTTCGAAAAGACCTTGGAACCACTCAACTGATCGAGCATATCATCAAGTCGGGGAATCGGGAATTTGTACCGAATGGTAATCTTGTTGATGGCTCGACTGTCCACACACATCCTCCACGACCCATCCTTTTTGGGTGTCAATAAGGCCGGCACCGCACATGGGCTCATGCTTTCCCTAACATACCCCATTTTAATCAATTCGTCCACCTTTTCCTTCATTACCTCACTCTCCTTGGGACTCATCCGGTAGTGGGGAAGACTAGGTAAGCTAGCTCCCGGCACTAGATCAATGTGGTGTTAGATGTCCCGTAGGGGTGGTAACCCATCCGGTAATTCATCCGGGAAGACATCTCGGAATTCATTGAGTAATCTCCCCACTTCCTCCGGAACCTCTTCATTTTCACTTCCCATCCTTCCCGCCGGTGTGCTCGTCTTCACCATCACTACATAAACCGTTTGGCTTTCCTCACACTCGTTAATAAACGCCTTGTGAGTTGGGCAAACGATCAAGGTAGACTTCCCTTTGTCTTTGGGCTCCCCCGATAGAGGTGTTAGTACATATCTGATGCCGTCCTTCATAAAACGATAAGTGTTCTTTCTCCCGGCGTGGGTGGCGTCTCTATCAAACTGCCACGGACGCCCCAACAGTAAGTGACAAGCATCCATCTCCACCACATCATAATAAACCTCATCCCGGTACTCCCCTATCTCAAGAGGGACCTTACATCTTTGAGTGACTTTCATTGCTCTGACATCCTTGATCCACCCCACACTATACGGACTAGGGTGCGCCTCAAGCTCCAATCCAAATCTCTTGGCTGCAGTATCACTAATAATGTTCTCTTGACTCCCACTATCGATGATCACATTGCACTTCACTCCTTGCACTAGACATCGGGTTCGGAACAATTGGTGTCGTTGATCCGAAGCTACTCGGCTTGAGACTAGGAGCCTCCTCACTACGTGTATGGCGTGGTCCCCATCATACTCTTCCCCATACTCATCCTCAACAGGAACACAACAAACATCCCCCTCGTCATCATAGTCCTTGTCGTCCTCATACCGCTCAACCATGTTGGCACTTCTTCTCTTGGGGCACTCGTTGGAATGGTGGCCCGGCTCGTTGCATCGGAAACACTTGAATGGAGCCGGCTTAGCATAAGGGTTGTTGCCCCTAGGGGGTTGTGTCGCCTTAAAAGGCCTCACATCTCCACTTGGTGCCTTTCCCGTACTTGGCGCCTTGGAATCGCTTGAACTTGCGATTCCTTTACCCTTATCGATCCCCTTGGGAGCTCCTCTCCCTCCATAGGTACTCTCGGCCCCGGTCCTCCTATAACCTTCTCGACCCCTCAAGCTCAACTGTGCCTCGGCCTTCAATGCTAAATTACGGGCATCTTGCACCCGAATCACCATTTGCGTCCCAATCCGATCTTGGATGTTGTACCTTAACCCTTCAAGATACCTTGAAGTCTTTTGGCTCTCGGTTTTCGACAAATTAGCCCTTGCCGACAGCCGCAAGAACTCCGAGGTATACTCGTGCACACTTCTAGCACCTTGAGAACAATTCCGGTAGGAACTGTAGATGTACTGTTCATAGTCGGGTGGTAGAAACCTCTCCTGCAACATCGACTTCATCCTTAACCAAGACCTAATCGGTTCCCTTCCTCCTCTTCTTCTTCCCTCCTTCATGTTATCCCACCAAACTGAAGCTCCTCCTTTCAACCGGTAAGCTACTAACCGAACCTTCCGGTCTTCCGGTATTCCCGCATAGTCAAAGAACCGTTCTACCTCAAGCAACCAATCGAGGAAACCCTCTATGTCAAGTTCTCCCCCGAATGACGGTAAGTCCACTTTCAACTTGAAGGCATCATCTCTATCAAAATTTCCTCCATACCCCATTCTCACATTTGGTCTGCCTCCATATCCGCCCCTCTCATTACCTCGGCCCTCATACGGGTCATTCAAACCCACATTCCCCCTTTCGTAACCACCTACAACATCATTATGCACAATATCCATATTCCCGGCATGCACATGCGCGGGACCAACAACATCATTCACATGCACATCATGTCTAGGCCTACCATTCATGGCATTATCATCAATCCTAATCCCCATATTCCTAGCAATCCTAGGCATGTCATAATCATCAAAGAAATCCCCATCACTATCACTATCCACGTTTCTAATGGTTACGGGATTAGTCTGCCTTACCTCTTGAACCCGATGGTCCATTGCTTGGGGTGCATAGGTGATCCGTGGTGGTGGTGTTGGTTGCCTTTCAAGTAGATGGCGGGTTTGCTCCTCTTGTCTCCGGTGAGGTTCTCCGGCGGGTTGGATGTGGCTATTCCGAAACTCAAGAATAAGCCTCTCCGTATCAAGACGCCTTTCTCTTCGTTCCGTTTCTTGTCTTTCTTCCAACTCACTCATCTTGTCATTTATGGCCTTCAAGCTTGATTCTAATGCCTCAAACCTTTGTTCTTGGGTTCCAATGGCTTCGGTGGTGATACATGGTTGAACCATCTCCGAGAAGAAGTCTCCGGTCAAGGAAAACGACTTGGCTCTGATACCAACTGATGTAGGGTGAAATCGACTGAGGATTTTAATCGTAAATCCACAAAGAATTCAATCTTCTCAAGCTAAACTTGAAGGTTGAGTTAACCCAAAGGATATGAAATCCAAGCTCTCAAAGGAGGCTATAAGTTTAATTCATCAAAAGTTTAGAACATTACAAAACATGGGGGTTTAAATACTCTCCCACAAAACAAAGCAAAAGACCCAACAGCCTATGAATAGGGTTTTGGTTAACACATGGCCATAAGGGTATAATAGGGAAGGGGAAGTTTAGTAATTAAGTCACAATGGCAAAACAGTAAATAGAGTGTCACAGAAATGGTCCCCTCAAGGTGAGAACTTGGAGGGGAAGTATTCTCCAGGTCAAAACACGCCCCGCGTCTCGGGGTTACGCCCCGCGTAGATGTGCTCCTGAACTTGAGGAGGCTGGCTCGAGCTCAGTACGCGAGGCGTCCTGCAGATTACGCCCCGCATCATGGGGCTCCTGAACTTGGTGGATCTCCGGACTGGAACCTATGCGAGGCGCCCAAGGGTTGCGCCCCGCGTGTTTGCTCTCCTGAACTTCACTACGCCCCGCGTGGTGAGGGATGCGGCCCGCGTCACTAACTGGTCTGGCTTTTCATCCAAGACCACCATTCCCACGCCTTGCGTTCGGTTGGGCACGCCCCGCGTGCCCTCTGGCTTGGGTTGTTCCTTGCTCTCCTTGAGTGGGTTCTCCCGGGTGGCTCCTCGTTGTTCCGGACTCGGGACTAGTGATAAGATGTCCTCATCAACTTGTTTCGGTGTTCTGAAGGTACCAATCTAGTTGAGATATTGAGTCGTATTGGTAATTAGTAGGTCCAGCTTCTAATTAAAAAACAAGTCTTACGTTCCTAAATTGAAGTTTTCCAATCATATACAAATTAACAAGAATTATATAACACAAAATAAAATAAAAAACTAAAAATAGTTTATCTATGTAAAATTAGAAATGATATAATTTCTTCTTCAAAAAAAAAAAAAATTGCAGAAACCATCTAACTTGTTTATCCTATATATATTGATAGAAGAGAAATAATAAATATTATTAGTTGTGACAGAGTAACAAAAATGAAAATGGTTATATAGTGAGTTGTAAGTAATGATTCCTTGAAAGGAAGAAGCAAGGTCATGAATTACTCAAGCAGTGACGTCTTTAGTTTAGGCATTTTAGTCGGAAAAGACCCATACCATGTGCCCTTTAGTTTGTAGGCAAAGTTAACCAACTAATTAATCCATGCATTATTTCTCTTAATCCACTACTTCCTTTAGAATGTATGTCATTCTGGATGTTACTTATTCTTCACGTTTGCCTATTGGTGTACTCTTTCGTTATCTCTTTGAATTATTTAAAGGATATTATAAAATGGGATTTGTGGTTTCCTAGTGATTTGCTGCTATTCATTTCATCATGAAACATTAAGGGAATTCCTTGGCTTCTTTTGTTTCCACAAGCAATATGATATTTAAAAAAATATATATGTAGTGATATCTTTTAAATATTATCAAGTTATAAGTCGTCTCAAGTCAATAGACGTTTACGAAGCAAAGAGGACCTTCAAATCAGATTGTATTAAAATAAATAACCTTTAGGATACGTAAACCAATGAGATGCACTTTGATTTCTCTTTGGATTAGCACCCGTGATTCACATTTAGGATTAATGAATCTCAATTCGTGTGTATTACTAACTAACTATACCTAAAATATGTTCACTACTCGGAAGCGACACTAGTCCTCCAAGGATGTTACAAACATCTCCACTGACTACCAAATTTTCTCATGACACCTTATAAATAGAATGTGATTTTATAGTCAAAGTACATACACACATCTATTGCAACTATTACTTAATTACTTAGTGCTCTCATCCTACGTTCAACTAATTTAGGCATTGAGGTGAGGTTATCGGTCAGCGACATCGCCTTGATCCTTTTTATATCTTAGTTTAAGCATAGAAGGATTTCACGACGTTGTTGAAGAACTATCACACAGATTCAATCGTATAAAATTGGTGGGATGAACATGGATAAACAAATAAGCAACCATGACTCAACAAAATAACATAAAAAATCCATCATCTTTGCGACCAATCCCAGAGCCTATGACACATTTAGACTCTACTGGAAATCCAATGGGCCTTTTCCAAATCATTCCAGACCTTGATAAGTGTATCAAGGAATGCCTAGGTTTATTTGCCCCTTCAAATAGGGAATTCATGCACCGTATAAGTAAGTAGCTCCTCTACAACGTGAGCATTATGCAAGAAGCCGCTAACATAAATGCATTATCAATGGCCGAGTTGCAAGAAAAATTGGACGTTGTCGAGGAAGCCATTAAGTTGGAAAAGAAGAAAGATTATCACACCGTTTACGAGGTAGCACATTATATACAGTTTCCCTAGTAGGAGGAATATGTCACTCAAAGATCGATGGGAAGATGTAAAGAGGAGGTCGATAGGGAAACAGTGAACTCCTCGTAGACGCCAAAACTGTCGCTCCTGATCGCTATCTTCCTCCAATAGTGAGAACATTTGGAAGGATTCTATGGGGAAGATCACTCCCCCCCCCACCCCCACACATTTTTCATCAAAAGATGCATCCAAATCAAACTCCCTATCATACCAAAGAAAACATGCAAAAGAATCCAAGCCCTTCGCTGACCATCATAGATCTACAAACATCCAGATGCGTCAAGGGCCCTAACACATAAGCGCAAGGCTTGGAGATGCCCGGATGAATCGAAGTCCCCGTAAGGTAGGGCTAAGACACTAAAAATCTCTATATGATCCCGATTTCGAGAAAAGCACTAGCACGGGAGAAAGACGATTGTACCAAGATCACCCCGAGATCGATAGACAACTCGGCAGTGCACACACTCGAATAGTGAAGTTGATTAGATGCATGTGCAAAAGGAATCAATGGTGGAGATCTTCCGAAGGGAGGTGAAGAACGTTGTGGTAGATGCATGCATGCATAGACACCAGCATGCCGAAAATGACAGATACTAGCTCCTTTGGTGAGGGTTGACCTTCCAAATGAAAAAGGCATAGTTAAATTGAGATGTCTTATGGTTCCCAACTTTCTTCAGTGTTATCATTGTTTAAAAATAAGGTCATGTGGATCGTCTAGGCCCCGATTAGGTGCTTAAATTGAGAATTCATCTTGATTTTCTTCGATTAGTTCTTCTGTGTGTGTTTTAGCCTGTAAGGCAAATTTTAGTTGTCTAGGCTCCGGCTAGACTGCCTAGGTGTCGCCTATAGGACGATGAATAAAAGCGTTTATTATTTATTATAATTAACTTTTGAATATTATCAAATGATTATTCGTGAATTGTGTTTATTATTTTCAAATATTTTGGTTTAACTACGTTCTCCACTTGTTTTCATGATTAAGACTTTAAGGACATTATTGTATAGCTTTTGGTGAATTATATTACTTGTGAATATTATATTTTATTTGTTTGAGTTGTTTCAATGATATTTATGTTGCACATCTTTAAAGATATATGTTACAAATATATGTATTTTTCTATATTAAATCATTTCATATTATTATTTTTAGATAGTATAATATATATTTTAATACAATTATATAAGAATTTATTTATTAACTAATCTAAAAATAAAAATATGATTAATCTCCAGTTAATCTCCGACTAATCCCTAATTAATCCTCGATGGCCATGTCCGTCCGACTAGCGCCTAACTTTTTTTACAATCTTGAGTGCCATATGAAGTCCCATTTGTTACTTACCAGGGATTGAGATGAATTCATCATTAGCTCTCGCTAAGGCTCTGTTTGCTAATGACTATTAAGGGTCTGTTTGGTACATTATAATGCAATGTTATGTAATAGAATAATGATTGCATTACCATGTTTTGTTGATAAATTTTAATAAAATTGATAAAATTCAATTATCATTACAATACGTATTTTGCATTATTTCGTTCTTCGCATTTTCATGTTTTTTCCATTACTTTTTGAAAAAATTATAAAATTTGGTCAAATGGGAGACCCATTTACATATTTAACCCATTTACCCAACCTACTCAATATCTAGACTTTTTTTGTGTGATTTTCTCAAAATACCCACTTCAAAATTTTAATAAAAAAAATTAAACACTTAAAACTCTAAATTTTAAAGTGAAAAGTTAAACAAGAACCTTAAACCTCTCAATAATTCAATTTTAACCAATGATAATCACAAACTAAAAAAATTCCAAATACCAACTCCATATTCTCTTTAATCTCTCCTATATAAACCCCCCATATTCCACAACCTAGACATCATCAACAAAACATTATAAACCCAATAAAATAAAAAATGACAACAAAGCTCATACTATATGTCCTTGCCATCTCTCTTTTTTCATTCCTCTCACTACAATCCGCATTTTCATCCGAAGAAATTAACAAACTATGCAATCAAACCCCAAACCCCGAGCCATGCAAATATTTCATGAACCAATACCCAAACCATTTCAAACCCAACCATAACTGTTAGATATTGTTATATATGTTAATATTCTCTCTTTATTGTATTTCCTATTATAATTACCTTTAGCATAATTATAGGAATTATACCATAATTGTATTGTATTTCCTATTATAATTACCTCTAGCATAATTATAGGAATCATACTATTGTATAAATACACCTTTCATGATTAATAGAAAATCAAGGGATTCACAATCCAACATGGTATCAGAGCCATTCTCTCTTTCTAAACCCTAAATTGCCGATCCTGCCTCCCCCCTTTTTCTTCTCTTTTCCAGCCGGATCTCTCCCCTCGCTGCCGGCGATCCTCCCTCCCTCTACCGGCGCTGTTTTCTCTCCCCTCACATCCGTTCCACCATGACTGATAAGGCCACCCCTCCCCCCCTCACCCCGCCCTCACCATATCAAATATCTCCACCTTCATTAAAGAACCACTTGAATCTACCACTAGCCAATACATTACCTGGTCCGAACTCTTCAAAATTCATGCTACCGCCTTTCAAGTTCTCGACCATATTATCCCATCCACCGATGACAAATCTGAAAATTCTTCTTCGGTTATGAAAACAAAGGATCTCGGCTTATGGGCTCGCATCGACGCAATTGTTAAACAATGGATTATGGATCCATATCGCGAAGCTTGCTTAACAGTATTCTTGTTCCCGACGCCACCGCCGCTCAAGCTTGGACTCGTTTGGAGGAATTTTTTCATGACAACAAAAATTCTAGTGTGTTATATCTCGAACAAGAGTTTTCCAATGTGAAAATGGATACGTTCTCCGATGTGAGCTCGTATTGCCAACACTTAAAGTCTCTTTTTGATCAATTGAGCAACGTTGGATCCCCGGTTTCCAATGATCGGTTGGTGCTACAATTACTTTCGGGGCTCACCGATGCTTATAATAATGTCGGTACTCAGATTCGACACCTTGAGCCTCTACCCCAATTCAACAAAGCACGTTCGATGCTTACTCTTGAGGAATCCGCTCGGAACAAGAAAACGGCCATTCAACCCAACGCCGCTGCCCTTAACGTTGTAAACAGCCCCCCTTATGGGCAACTCCTCCCCACCGACTTCTTACCATCCGGCATCTCAGCGGCACTCCGGCGGTTATCACGGCGGTCGTCACGGCAGCCGACACACCCGCGGCAGATTCCAGCGCGGTGGTGGGGGCAGACACACCTCTCGGCCATGGCAGCAGCATCCGTCCTCTTGGCAGCCGGCGCCCTCCTCTTGGGCTTATCCTCCGTGGGCCTCTTCACCTACATGAGCCGCTCCTCCGTGCCCCTACCCCGTTTGGCAGCAGGCCCATCCCCAAGTGCATTCTCCAGCCCCGCCCTCTCCCATGGCCGCATCTCCTCAAGCCGGGCTGCTGGGCCCGCGTCCTCAACAAGCCCATATGGGATATGAATATTACCCGACCAACATTGAGCAGTCCATGCATACTTTGACTATTCAACCACCTTCGGAGGTGTGGCACATGGACACTGGCGCTACGTCGCACATGAAGGCGGATGCAGGTACACTCACATCTTACTTTAATAAGAGCACCAATTCTAATATTATTGTTGGTAGTGGTCATTCCATTCCAGTTGTTGGCTCAGGTAATGCATGCTTAAATCCTAGCTCCAAACCTCTACATCTAACCAACGATTTACATGCACCCAAATTAATTAAAAAACTTACCTTTGTCCGCAAATTTACTGTTGATAATAATGTGTCTGTTGAGTTTGATCCTTTTGGTTTCTCTGTGAAGGACTTGCACACGGGGAGGCATATCATGAGATGTAATAGTGTTAGCGATCTTTATCCTGTCTCGTCGACTACATCACCAACTTTATCTTATGCTTTTTCTGCCTTCTCTAGTAATATTTGGCACAATCGTTTGGGTCATCCAGGGCCCACAGTTTTAAATTCTCTTCGGAATAATAATTTAATTTCTTGTAATGGTTCATCAATTGATTCTATTTGTCATTCTTGTATTTCTGGAAAATAAGTCAAACTTCCATTTTATTCCTCTACTAATGTCTCAAGTATGCCTTTTGATATTGTGCACAGTGATGTTTGGACATCTCCCACTTTAAGTTCTAGTGGTCATAAATATTATGTGCTATTTCTGGATGACTGCACCAATTTCTTATGGACTTTTTCTCTTGCACAAAAATCTCAAGTCTATTCCGTCTTTCTGTCTTTTCGTAATTTTGTGCATACTCAATTTGAAAAAGACATCAAAACGTTCCAATGTGATAATGGTGGTGAATATAATAATTCTCAATTTCATGAGTTTTGCACTCTACATGGTATGCAATTTCGTTTTTCTTGTCCTCACACCTCTCTATAAAATGGCAAAGCCGAACGCACAATTCGAACAATTAATGATGTCATGCGCACTCTTCTCACGCACTCATCTATCCCTCTTAACTTTTGGCACCATGCTCTTTCTCATACTACATATCTTCTAAACATCCTCCCTCACAAAATTCTTGGTTATCTATTCCCCACTCAAGTCCTCTATCAACGTCAACCCACCTATTCTCATCTTTGTATCTTTGGTTGTCTCTGTTTTCCGCTCATTCCCTCCACCTCTCGTACTAAATTACAAGCCCGTTCCTCTCCTTGCGTCTTCTTAGGTTTTCCATCAAATCATCGCGGATACAAGTGTTATGACATCTCCACAAAGAAGATCATTCTCTGCAGACACGTTATTTTTTATGAAAATACCTTTCCTTTTACCCAACCTAATCCATTCCACTCTTTGACTACACCTACCTCTCATCCCTCCCTTTCACCCTCCTCTTTTCTTAACCCGCCAGCCCACCCGACACCACCTACCCGGCCCAACGCCCCACTACCAACCCAACCCATATCACCTCCACCGCCCTACCCGCCTCTCGGCCCAGCTCCATCTCTCGGCCCAGCTCCATCTCCGGGCCCAAGCCCGCCACACCAATCTTCTACCCCCCATTTACCTCCCTCTCCTCTCGGGTCCATATCTCCTGGCCCATCAGCACCTCTTCCCCCATTAAATATGAACCCGCTAACTCCCCCTCTCACACCACCAAACATTACCCCGAGCTCGCCAGCAGCTCCCCCTACCCACACCATGCGGACACGTGCCCAAGACGGTATTTTTAAGCCTATTCGAAAATTAAACCTTCATGTTTCCACCACCATCTCTCTTCTTCCTTCTAACCCTTCTGTTGCATTGCGTGATCCCAATTGGCGGAATGCCATGACCGAGGAATTTGATGCTCTTATTAAAAATAAGACGTGGGTCCTTGTACCCCGTCCTCCTGATGGCTCTTTTGAGCGATATAAGGCCCGCTTGGTTGGCAATGGAGCAAATCAATTGGTGGGGGTTGATTGCGGGGAAACTTTCAGTCCAGTTGTGAAGCCAGCCACTATTCGAGCAGTTCTAAGCATTGCTCTTTCCAAAAATTGGGGTCTTCACCAACTCAACGTCAAAAATGCCTTTCTACATGGTGACCTTCATGAGACTGTATACATGCATCAGCCTTTGGGGTTTCGAGATCCTGCTAGACCTGATTATGTATGTTTGCTCCAAAAATCTCTATATGGACTCAAACAGGCCCCTCGAGCTTGGTATCAACGGTTTGCAACCTTTCT
Source organism: Euphorbia lathyris (assembly GCF_963576675.1). Classification (NCBI taxonomy): domain Eukaryota; kingdom Viridiplantae; phylum Streptophyta; class Magnoliopsida; order Malpighiales; family Euphorbiaceae; genus Euphorbia; species Euphorbia lathyris. The sequence continues at coordinate 29,978,305 of NC_088910.1, read as the reverse complement.
CTCTACTTTGGGTTTTGCTCATAGTATGTCTGATCACTCACTTTTTGTGTTTCGTCAAGGCACGGAGATTGCTTATTTGCTTCTTTATGTTGATGATATTGTTCTAACGGCCTCATCTGATAAATTGCATTCCTCCATCATCACTAAATTGAGTAATGAATTTGCCATGAAAGATTTAGGGCCATTGAACTACTTCCTAGGGATCTCTGTCACTCGCTCACCTGGCTCTCTCTTCCTTTCTCAAAAGAAATATGCTTTAGAAATTATAGAGAAAGCTGGTCTCAGCTCTTCGAATCCTTGTGCCACTCCGGTTGACACCAAACAGAAGCTTAACATCTCCTCTGGATCCTCATACCATGACCCTTCGGAACATCGAAGCCTAGCAGGCGCCTTACAGTACTTGACTCTTACTCGTCCCGACATATCCTATGCGGTTCAGCAAGTGTGTTTATTCATGCATGATCCAAAAACACAGCATATGGCAGCCATAAAGCGCATTCTTCGGTATATCAAAGGCACATTGGATCTCAGTCTTACTCTCACTCCATCATCTCTTGGTTCATTGGTCTCTTACACTGACGCCGATTGGGGAGGTTGTCCGGATACCCGACGTTCCACCTCTGGTTATTGTGTTTTTCTTGGGGACAATCTCATCTCCTGGTCCGCCAAGAGGCAACCAACCCTCTCTCGCTCGAGTGCCGAAGCCGAGTATAGGGGCGTCGCAAATGTTGTCTCCGAAACTTGTTGGATTTGAAATCTCCTACTCGAACTTCACTATCCCATTCGGAAGTCCACTTTGGTTTATTGTGATAATGTTAGTGTCGTTTATTTGTCCGAGAATCCTGTTCAGCACCAGCGGACCAAACATGTCGAGATGGATATACATTTTGTACGGGAAAAAGTCGCCAAAGGCGAGGTTCGAGTTCTTCATGTTCCTTCTCGACATCAACTTGCGGATGTTATCTTGCATTTTCATATAGTTTTTAATATATTTTAATTATAGTAATCATATAGTTTTTAATATATTTTAATTATTGTCCCTCTTCTGTCGTCACGCACCTTCATCCAAAAGATTTTCTGTACAAGCAATCATTTATTATGGAGAAGTATGCTGCCTTTCTTACCGTCCGTCGAGCTTCTTCTTTGTCTTTAGGCAAAGTTCCATCTGCAAGGTACTGGTGGATCGGTGATCTCCAATCTCCCACGACGGGTGTAAGAAGTGTCGTGATTTCTGAGGCGAATGCTGGCCTCGTTTTCACCTCGAACGGGCATTGTAGGTCCGTCCACTGATCCTTGCTAGAAGCCAGTTTAGCTAGGTGATCTGCCTCTATGTTTGAACCCCGAGGCACATGGACTAGTTCCCATTTGGTTTCTTTGATCTTGAGGTAGTTTAATAGCTGCTTAACCTCCTCTACATATTTGGCCAGGATTTCATCTTTCACCTCAAAGTTTTTGATCACCTGGTTGACCATCAGCTTGGAATCGCTATAGATCACGATCCGCTCTGGTGTAATCTCCTTCAACAAGCGTAGTCCCAATAGCAGTGCCTCATATTCTGCAGCATTATTTGTTGCGGGAAAGTCTAACTTTGCAGCATAATGTAGCTTGATGTAGTGTGGTCCCTTGATCACTACGCCTATTCCTGCACCCTTCGCTGAAGAAGCGCCATCAGTGTACATCGTCCACTCCTCTATTTTTGGTTTAGGGAGATTTATACCTTCCTCAGTGAATTCGTTCACAAAGTCTGCCAAGACTTGGCTCTTCAGGGCGGATCTTCCTTCGTAACGGACATCAAACTCGCCCAGGAGGATTGCCCATTCCATTAGCCTCCCTGAAGTTTCCGGCTTTTGTAATACCTTCCTCATAGGTATGTTGGTACGAACGATGACCGTGTGTGCCTGAAAATAAGGTCTCAGGCGGATTGAAGTGGTGACCACTGCCAAGGCCATCTTCTCCAATCTTGAATACCGGGTCTCGGCATCTTTTAAGACTTTGCTTATGTAGTAGATCGGATATTGTTGGCCATCTTCTTCCCTTATAGTGACTATGCAAACCGCTTTATCAGTAACAGAAACATACATGTACAGGTTCTCACCTTCCAAAGGTCTGCTCATTAGAGGCGGTTCTGATAGGAAGTGCTTGATCCCTTCGAAGGACTGTTTGCAATCTTCATTCCACTCGAAGCCTTTCTGCTTTTTGATTACTTCATAAAAAGGTTGGCATCTATGAGCCAAGCATGAGATGAATCGTCCAAGTGCTATGATCCGCCCATTAAAACGTTGCACTTCTCTGACATTTTGTGGCGCCTTCATGTCCAGCACCGCTTTGATTTTATCTGGATTGGGACCTACTCCCTTCTGGCTGATCATGTATCCCAGGAATTTTCCATAAGTAGCCCCAAAAGTACACCTCTCAGGATTTAGCTTGATGTTGTGGTGACGAAGGACTCCGAGGACTTCCCTTATGTCCTCCGCATGTCTCTCCATGGTGGTGCTTTTGATGATCATGTCATCCACATAGACTGAGAAGTTGTCACCTTTTCTTCCTTCGAATATTTTGTTCATCATCCGCTGGTAGGTAGCTCCAGCGTTCTTAAGCCCAAAAGGCATGACTTTGAAGCAATAAGTCGCTTGGTGAGTTACGAAGGAAGTCTTGATCCTGTCTGATGGCTCCATGAGGATCTGGTGATAACTTGACTTCACATCTGTGAAGGAATATACTGTGTGTCCTGCGGTTCCGTCGACAAGGATGTCAATGCAAGGCAGAGGGTAGTTGTCTTTGGGACAAGCCTTATTAAGGTCCGTGAAATCAATACACATGCAGTACGATCCGCCTGCCTTTTTAACCAGGACCACATTCGCCAGCCACTGGGTGTAAATAACTTCCTCAATGGCGTCCGCCTTTTTGAGTTTAGATATCTCTTCCTCTATTACTTTCTGTCTTTCTGGCCCATGATTCCTTCTCTTCTGAGCCACTGGGACCGCATCTTCGGCGATATTGAGTTGTGAGTAATCACGTTTGGACTGACTCCTGTGAGGATCTCATCCTTCCAAGAAAACACATCTTCCGACTCGAGGAGAACCTTCGTAACATCCTTTTTAACCTCAACTTTTAACTCTTTGGCGATCCATACCCGCTTGCCATCTGAAATGAGGAACATTTTTGTGTCTCACAGGGCCGTTGTGACGAGTTCATCTTCTTCGTCTTCTTTGGACTGGGGGAGAATCGATAAGGATGCAGAGTATGTCTCCTAAGAAACCTTCTGGTTCCCTTTGATCATCACACCTCCCTTGGCTGTAGGGATGTACATCGTCAAATGGCGAATTGATATGAGAGCCGCCACTTCTGAGATGAAAGGCCGCCCTAAGATGATGTTGTATGCCAATTGACCGTCCATGATGGAGAACTCCAGATCTCCCATCCACACCTGATCTTCATCTGCTAACTCGTATTCTAGTGTCACTTGGCCCTTTGTCTGGATTGTGTGACCTGTCACTCCCAGAATATCCACGATGGTGGTCTCAACCTGAATAGGATCGACTTTGAGTTTGGCGAATGCTCCTCTAGTAATGACATTACAAGAACTGCCAATGTCTACCATCACTCTCTTCATTTCCCATCCTTCCACCATCATAGTGATGACGAGAGCGTCTACATGTGGGGAGATAGCCGGACTGACGTCCGCAAAAGGACGGTTGAGTGATGATCTATCTAGAGCAATGGTTTTTACTTTCTTTACCGTAGGCTGATATCCTGGTCCGCCAGCAATAACATTAATGACCCCCTTAGCCTTTTTCTTTGGCTCCTCTCTGGGTTTGTCACCATCTCCCTTCTTGTCATTCTGGACGAACCTATCTAGCTTTCCTCTCTCGATAAGCCTCTCAATCTCCCTGGCCAATTCCCAGCATGCATCTGTATCATGATCGTTCCTCCTGTGGTATTTGCAATAATTCTTGGGGTTTTCCCCATGTTGGTGTACTCTCCCCCTTTTGGTTCGGGGTATGAAATGCTCTGCTTATGCTGGCTGTTCTCTATCCACATTAGCACTTCGCTTTTGGAGGCGTTCAACGGCGTAAACGATGGCGTATATGCCGATTTGTTCCTAGAGCCTCTTCGCCTGTTTCGGGAGGATGAGTCAGGAAGCTTTTCTTTTTCCTTATTCCATCTCCGGGATTCGCCTTTTCCTTTTTTTGGTGGAGATGCCGACTTTCTTCGAATGTCATCGACCTCCATGAAGTCTTTACACCTTTCTATCAGCTCCGCCATATTCTTTGGTTTGTTTCTGATTAGATCTTCCTGCAAGCTCTTACATGTTGTGTTTTTTACAAGTGCTTCCACTGCCATGGAGAGATCTACATCAACAATGCGGATGCACAACTTATTGAACTTGTCGACATACTCCCGGAGAGATTCATTTTCTTTTTGCTTCAGCTCGAAGAGTTTTCGCGATTTAACCACTGGGTGAATGCTTCCTGCAAATTTTGAACAGAATTCCCTACTCAACTGATCCCAGCTGTTTATCGATCCCGGGCGAAGAGATTGGAACTAGTCATAGGTTGGACCTTTTAGTGTGGTGATAAACATCCGACATTGCACTGCCTCGCTTGCACGGTTTAGACCAAGCAACATGCGATACTTCCTTGCATGGGATTCGGGGTTATCTTCGCCAGAGTAAGCCGGTATGTTCGAGATCTTAAAATGCCTGTCAGTTTCTTCAGCTTCGATCCATGCCGCGAAAGGCGATTCTCGATTGGCGAACGGGTTGTGCCTGGCATTCTCTTCGTTCTGTCTACGTATCTCTTCCCTGATCTGATCCGCGATGGAACCTTGACCCCTTCTTGGGCACCTCTTACTATGAGACCTGCTTCGCTGCGAGGATGAGGAACTAGATTCTGACGAGGGGTCCGATGGTGACCTTCTCCCGCTGCCGCCACACGCCCTTGGTGGAGATCGTCCTCCGTTACCTCGATTTGGTGGCGGATGTGGTATGACCTGGCGTGGTGACCCAGCTTGGCGTTCGTTCTCCCTCTGTTCAGGTGGTGGCGACCTTCCACACCGGGGGGATCCGGTTCTATGCCTGTGATGCGAACGGGATCGGGATCGTCCCTTCCTATGTGATCTGGTTCGCTTTCCATGCATGTGACTATCGCGTCTGCCTTCTGGTGGATTCACCACTATGTTATTCTGTCCCCGATCCGCTTGTGCTGGCGGAGCTCGAGGTTCGCCAATAATGATCCCTGGATTCATTGTGTTCCCAAGGGAGGTTGGTCATTCCTACGGCTTCCCTCTGGTACATCATCAAATAGCCTTCGGTTTAACGGCGGGTTATTGCCGAGTCCCAGATTTACAACTGTCGAATCCACGGGTTGAGAGAGGAAAAATGACGAGTCACGGTGAGCATTAGGTCCCACATAGGCGCTTGGCCATTGTGATAGGGTCGGTCTTGGCAGTTGATGACGATTCAGTGGGTTAACAGTTCCTGTTGTGGGACCACCTACATCTTGGTTTAATAGATAGGCTCTTAGTCGACCTTCCATAATGGGTCCATGTTCTCTCCCTATTGTACCTGCACAAATGTCCCAAAAGGATTCCGGAGACATGTCCCTTTCATCATGGATGGTTGGTGCATTGGGATCAACACGACCAGCGTTTGTAGTAGGATTAATTGATGGTGGAATTATAGATCCTGTTGAGGGGTTAGACCCTCCACTTGTCATGTTTGGGGTTGTGAACTGAGTCCTTTTCTGGTTAGGACTTCCACCTTCACCGGACCAATTGATAACGGGTGATGAACTTCTGATCGGATTCCTTCCCTGTGGGGGGCGTCGTTGGGTTCGACGGGGGGAAGCTCCGATGCCAAAGTCAGTATAGGAATAATGAATAAACTGTATTGACAAGAGAAGGGTTTAGAGCTTGAATGTGAATGAATGTGTACCTCAATAGCTTGTGATGCAAGCTATTTATAGTCATGTGATCGTAACTCCCAGTAACCAGAAAGTCTCCATTAATGCCTCATTAATGGCGGTTACAGATCTCTTTTATGTGTGGCCGTTAGCTCATTAACGGATCATTAATTTCCTTTATTGGGAATCGGATCAACCGTTCAGCGGGCGGATCGAGGCACGATGGCGGGTCTCACGTAGGTTTGACTACGGATAATGTGTGGCGGAGTCTAGGTGATCCGCCACTCGGATGACTTGCTTGATACGCCATTGCTTCCCAGGCCACCCAAATACGCGGTCGTTTTGGTAAATATCCTTTTTTATCTTGGGGATAATATCCCGATGTTATCAAAATCATAAATTAATTAATGGGTAAATTACACAATAGTCATGATTGATAAATTATTTACAAGTGTCTCATACCCCTAATTTTTTTATTTAAATGTCAAATCTGATGGGGTTTTTTGAAAACTGTTTTTCCCCTATAAGTGACTAACTGAAAATGTGACACAAATAAAAATAAAGTTATGATATTCTAATATTTGAAAATTTAAAATCATATAATGATAAAATGCATAAAAACGAGTTTGATAAATGAAAATGAAAATTAAAATCGGATTTTTAATATAACTAGAAGAATACACTCGTTTTACTTCGGGGGAAAAAATAACACAGCACATTTAAAATGAAATTATAAAATAACATACTTTCGCTTTTCTAAAATTTCAAATTATTTAACAATAAAAATAAATTTTAGAAATGCAGTTAATTATAAAAGCCACTGGCTGTTTATTCTAAATGATAAATAAATTTTGATTACACTACATATTAGATATATATTTGTTCTAAAAAAAGATATATACTTTTGTGTATTAAAATAGTTTTCAATTTTTTGTATTAACTACTTTGCATATTGCGAAATCTGCGAAGTGGTATATAACAAAAAAGGCATAACAACAAGGGTGCAACAATAATTTTAACATTAAAATCATAAAATTATCAAAATTTACAACAGGATTAAATTGATGCTAGACGAATGGTTCTTAATTAATTGATCAAACTTGTTCTCAATTCGTTTAAAACCTTCATCGTGGTTGTTAATTTTACCACCGATAGTATCTATAAATTTATCAATTTTAGAAAATAATGTGCCAATAGTGTCCCTTGATTGATTTTGGTAATTATTAGTTCTACCATGATTGGCACCAGTATTGTTATTCTCTTTCCAACTAAAGCTAGGGTTATTTCTCCATCCGGGATTATAGGTATTTGAATAAGGGTTATTGATTTGATTTTGTCCTCAGACAAAATTTACCTGTTCCACCTCATCCGCACCACTATAATCCATATCAACTTGGATGGGGCTTCCATTAATGTCACACGGTGTCATAAACTTGTCAATTTTGTGCGAAAGCGCAGAAAATTGGGCTTGTAACATTGCGATAGGGTCAAGATTAACTATACCTTTAATTGGTGACGAAGTCGAGGACGATGGTTTTGGAGTAACTGGTGTATGTGCACGTTCGGTAGGCCACATGCTACTGTTAATTGCCATTTCCTCTAAAAGTTCTTTCACTTCAGCAGACGTCTTCTTCATAAATAACCCTCCCAACATAGCATCTAATGAACCTCTGGTTGTGGGATTTATTCCATTATAGAATGTTTGCATTAAAAGTTCATCGGGCAAATGGTGATATGGGCATAAACGTTGAAGTTCTTTGAAACGTTCCCATGCTTCATACAGGGTTTCATTTTCATGTTGTGTGAATGATGTCAGTTCTTTTATAATTTTCGCTGTTTTGGCCAGCAGACGTCTTCTTCATAAATAACCCTCCCGACATAGCACCTAATGAACCTCTGGTTGTGGGATTTATTCCATTATAGAATGTTTGCATTAAAAGTTCATAGGGCAAATGGTGATGTGGGCATAAACGTTGAAGTTCTTTGAAACGTTCCCATGCTTCATACAGGGTTTCATTTTCATGTTGTGTGAATGATGTCAGTTCTTTTATAATTTTCGCTGTTTTGGCTAAGGAAAAATATTTGGATAAAAATGCTTAGGCTAATTGGTTCCAAGTTTGGAATGTTCCGGCCAGCATAGAAGTCAACCAAACTTTAGCCTTGTCCTTCAAAGTGAAAGGAAATAGGCGAAGTTTGACTGCTTCGGCAGAAACGTCCGTAATTTTAAAAGTATCACAAATTTCAAGAAAATTGGTCAAATGGGCATTAGGGTTTTCATTAGGCAGTCCATAAAATGTCACACTATTTTGTAACATGTTAAGCAAGGCTGGTTTGATTTTAAATTGGTGTGCATTTATTTAGGGTCTAACTATGCTATTCGTAACACCATTGACTCATGGTGTAGCGAAATCCATAAGTCTAGGAGGAACTGCCATTATTACTGGATGTGGTTCTTGATTTTGTGTCTCTTTGTTCTTCTTTTTATTTCTATTTCTCTTAATCATTCTTTCAATTTCTGGATCGAGTGATTCCGGTTGAATGCCCGAACTTCTAGTACTGCGCATGAACTGAAATTACCTTCACAAAAAAATAAAAAAAAATAAAATTGTTATAAAATGAATGAATTATATGTAAATATTAATATAAGTATATGTAAACCTAGATTCGGAATAAAATACGAAAAATTTATTTTTTTACAAAAAAAATTGGCGTTCCCTAGCATCGGTGCCAAAAACTTATTGAGCGATTTCCGCAAGTGCACGGCTTTCGCTTGTAGTAATAAAAGATATCGAACCCACAGGGAACGCTTATTTTGTAAAAACTTATTTAATTCAGATTAAATTCACTTTCTTTAGGTTTAATTAGAAAAACGTTTTTGTTTAGTTTGAATGGAATAAATTGTTGTGATTTAGGATCCAATTCTGTCAATAGTTTGGATTATAGTACAGGAACTTAAGTTTAAGAATAAGAAGAATTCAAAACTTGCTTGTACAAAGTAAGAAAGCAACTTATAACTTTGATTAGATTATGTATATGTACAACTTATCATTTAATGCAATTACTAGGCTTCCAACTGCATACAATCTTTCTACGGTCGGAATAGATTGCTACCTTAATCAAATTGGTGTTCTATGTTTGATAAGCCGAGCTATCGATCATATCATCCATAAATCCTAATTCTTTGAAGTGTTCAACAAAGTTTCCATTGAAATATATTTTGTGTAAAAAGGTTTTTATTGAAAACACTGAATTATTACTTTAAAGAATATCGTTAGATTAAACTTGAAAATAACAACAGTAGAAAATATATTGTATTGAAAAGATAATTTATTAATGAATTTTGAATCGTCTCAAGTTAATAGAGAAGAAGAATCTTGGATAACATTTTAACTAATTTGAGTTCCGGGTTGTCAATTCTTTCCTCAAACTTCGTAGGCTTGTCAGACCCTGGGATGCTTCAACCGCTGGTTCTTCTCGCTGAATCCTCGAAATAGAGATCGCTGAATCCACTACAGAGTGTAAAGTCATCTTCGAACAATTCTCGAACTTAAACTATAGAATCTGTGTTTGTATGTAAACTAATTGAACAACTCGTGTACAGCAAGTTTGCTTTTACAGAATTGAAAACTAAAATCTAACTATCTAACTCTCTTCTGAAATAGAGTTTATTCAACAAAATATCCAACTCCTGATTCTGAAAATATGTGCTCTATTTATAATTGGTGAAGAGTCTTGTTTGAAGTGTCGTGTCCTCTGGTGAAAAGTCGTTTCTATCCGGATGAACAGACGCGTTGTTTCGAATTAAAAACATGTAAAATATGTGCAGGAAAGTTGTCGTTTCTGTCGAGATTCCAATAATCTCGGTCACGGCTTTGGGTTGAGGGAGAATTATGCACGAACGCGCGTTTCCTTGTCTAGAAAATGTGTGTCGCGATCGAGATATTGGGAATCTCGGTCGCGATAGAGACTTTTGTCTCCGTTTCAAGATCTTTCCCAACTCCTTCGTCACGGCCTCTGAATCAAACATGCCTTTTAGCTTGTAAATGTGATTTCTCTCTCGTTTTTGCTCCGTTTTAGCTCCTATTTGGATTTTCCCAAATAATTAAGTACCTTGCACAATAGAAACAAATATAGACGTAAAAGTATTCTAAACAGATATAATTAACATGATTTCAATACGAAACTGACATAATTATTAACGTTATTTTAGGTATATTTTGGGCTTATCAAATCTCCTACACTTAAGCTTTTGCTAGTCCCGAGCAAAATTTCACTGAATTTATTCTTCAATCAATCTTTTTATAAAAATAGAACATATTTCCACATATCCTTTTTAAAATTAGTTAAACCGAAAGATGAATCTTACAAGGTAAATTTATGCGCAAAACATCAAAATAGCTAGTGTAAAGGCGATATACCATCCGTCTTTTATTTTAATTTTTATATTGAAGCATTTGGGACGGTGTAAGCACACATGTTTTTTAGTCTTTCGTCTCAAGGTATTTAAAAGCACAAAATTTCCTTTCCCAAACCTAAACTATTATATAAATATGGATTTAATAAGGACTTATGTTTAATTTATTCCCTAGTCACGCCCGTGATAAGGGTGGTCTCGATCGTGACTTTATATACATTAATTAATTTATTTGTGTTCATTTAAAAGGTTCCGACCATGCCATGGGTGGACGCAATCGTTACTTTAAACTTTAAACACGTTTAATTTGCTTTTATTTTAACGTTCCTTTCATACCTCGACCGTGATAAGGGTGGTCGCAATCGTGGCCAAAAGTACCGTTTACTTACTTTTTCTTGGGTAGGAAAACCAAACCACTCACCCATCTCCTCATACCCGACTGTTGAGCGATTTCCGCAAGTGCACGGTATACGCTTGTAGTAATAAAAGATATCGAACCCACAGGGAACGCTTTTTAACTAAAAACTTATTCAATTCAGTTTTATTCACGTCTTTAGGTTTAACTAAGGAAAATCGTTTAATTGATTGTATTGGTTCGGATAAATTAGGATTAGATGAGAATATTATATTGAACTTAGAGAACAATTCTGTCTTGAGATTTTGATTACAAGACAGATGCTTCCGTATTTGGAATAAATAGAAGGTATAAAACTTATTTTCATAAAGCAAGGAAAACAACTTTAACTTTGGTAAGATTATGGACATGTAATAATATAGGAATTTATTCAATTAAAAGGCTTTGAACCGTAGAAATCTCTCTGGTTCGGAGCAGATTTCTACCTTAATCAAATTAGTATTTTATATCTGATAAGCCGCGATCAGCGATCATATCATCCATAAAAACTAAATCTGTCAAGTGTTCAACAAAGTTCTTATATGAATAAGATGGAATAGAACGTTTTAATAAAAACACCAGTTTATCATTTTGAAAATCATTTTGTCAGAATAATATCAAAATAACAACAGAAAGAATGTATTGCATAAAATAAATATATCATTAATGAAATGTGAATCTTCACAAGTTAACAGAGAAGTAGAAACATGGAGAGCATTGCGATGAAAACTTTGAGATCTGGGTTGTCAATCTTTCCCTCAAACTCCGTAGGTTTGTCAGACCTTATACGCTTCAGCCGTTAATTCTTCTCGCTGAATCTTCAGAATAGAGACTGGTCAGTCCACTACCAGAATGAAAACTTGTCTCTGATCTACCTTTGAAACTAAACTAATACTGTGTTTATAACTAATCTAATAACAACTTGTGTACATCAAGTTTGTTTACAGAAATGAAATCTAGCTTTCTGAGTCAGAAACTCAACATAATAACTCTCTTCTCTAACTTTTCTAACTTAACCAACAACATTAATTTCTGAAATGGATCACTTATTTATAGTTGTTGAAGGGTTGTAAATGATGGGTCGTGTCCGTTGGTGAAGGGTCGCTTTTATCCAAACGAACAGACGCGTTTCTCGGATTAAAACATGTGAAATATGTGCAGAATTCTTCGCTGTCTCATATGAGATTCTGAAAATCTCAGTCGCGACAGGGGGTGCAGGGGCGAGTTGAAATTGCCTTTTTTTCCGTGACGCCTTTCGTAAGTCGCGACTGAGATTATGAAAATCTCAGTCGTGACAAGGACTTGTCTCCCCATCTTTCAACTGCTTCTTGTCCTCCTTGAGCGTTCTTTTGACTGATACGTATTCTTGGTACGTTTTTTAGGTTTTTCCTCCATTTTAGCTCTGTTTTAGCTCTGTTTTAGCTCCTATTTGGATTTAACCAAATAATTGAGTACCTTGCATCAAAGAAGTAAATAAAGACGTAAAAGTATTCCAAATGAATATAATTAGCACGATTTCAATGTAAATTTAACGTATTTATATATGATATTTTAGGTATATTTTGGGCTTAACACCGACCTCAAATCTTACATTTTTATTTCTGAAGGAAATAATACCATGCTTCTTATTATAACCCAAGATAACCAAAAACTCCACAATGTCCGACTCAATATGCGTAAAACGCATACTAGCAAACTTTTTCCAACCAAGAACGCTTAAATATTCATCAATACGTTCGGACAATGAGAAAGCATTTACCGTATCGAAGTCTAAAAACTGCATATTAGTGAACTCCATTTTGCTTTCGGAAAAGTGTTGATAGCGACGTCCCTCCACATCCGTCTCGATGTTGAAAGTCGCTCCATATTGGACCCGTAAATGGCTGGCTTGTGTGGTTTTTGTTTTGTGGGCAACCCTCTTTTGTCTAGGCATTTTTGTGCTTGAATTTGGTTGAGAGAGTTTAGAGAGATGAAAGAAAATAAGATGAAAATGGTTGAGTAATGGTAGGTTTTAGGGAAAATGATGAATAGGGAAAGATATACGGGGAAGATGATGAATCTTGAGTTTTGGGAAGAGTAAAAGTTATTGATTGGTGAAAGTAGGAGGTGATGTATATAGGTGTGATTGATGGGTAATAAATAGGGAAGAAGAATAGGTGTATTTTTAGAGCTGGAATAGGAAAAGGTAGATTTTTAGGTTCATTGTCCGCATTAAATCATGCGTGTCGCGATCGAGATTCCTGGAATCTCGATCGCGATAGGGAGTTTTCAGGGGGATTAATTCTTCCTGAATCACCTGTTTCGCTATTCGTCCAGAGATTTTGGACCTGTAACCCTAAAATCTGATATTTTTTACAATTTCAACTTGGAAAAATTCAATTCTTCTTGCAATTATGTGTCATTAATGATCATTTTAATTCCTGAAACTTAAAAACAAAACTGAAACATTAAATTTAAGGGTAACCAAAAGGTATTGCCTTAATTAAAAAGAAATAAATAAGGAAAGAATTAAAACTTTATTAATCATAAACACATATTTACATTAATCACTTAATTAAAACATATATACATTATAGAAAATCACTTAAAACAATCATACATAAATAAAATTAAACATCATCCTGATGAACATGAATTCATCGTGCATTGGCCCGATTGATTTTGGCTTGAATAAAAACCTGTCTTTCTTATGGAGAAAGAAATCGTGGACCAAGATGAAATACACGTTTGACTAGCCCTTCATTTTCTAAAAACTCGAAGTCAAGGACGGGATATAATCCGTTCTCGTTCCAAGGTACTGAAATCGTGCCCTTGGCACCTAAAATTATTCCACAGATTATACTCCCATACCCAACCGTCTTGTTCTTCGAACGAGAGGCGGCTATCAATCCCTCCATTAAAATCTTTGAGGAATTAATGGTATTACCCTGAAATATGTCGCCTAATACGTACAGATCGGTGTCACGGACAACACTACTATTAACACGTCCAAACAAACTGTGATAAAGATACTTATGGAGATACAGCATAGAGTTCGATTAATTGATTTGTTGAAAGCAAGACGCGGATTGAATCTCCAGAATCCTGTCAACATTCTCTATATATCTGGGGAAGTCATATCTCTTCGAGGATGGTACTGAGTTGTATCCCTTAGCGGGAATCCAAACCATTCATGCAATTCGGGATATCCGAATGTGTATGCCTTTCCCCCGTTTTGGAAACTGAGACGAACCCGTCGTTTGTTGATGAAACGTACTGTGGAAAAGAACTCGACCACCCAATTACCTATTACTAGGAATCGTATGGATGAAAACTTAGTCCATCCTAAGTTTGCAATGTAGCGATTCATGTCATCGCTAATTCCGAGTTCATCGTTTAGGAACTCGTCCATATACATCATGCCACAAAAGATGATGTAACTAAAATGTAGATATCTTCGTTCTTCATCTTTATTAAAAATGGGGAACCATGCATCGTAACGTGTTGATATATCAACACGTTTGCTATGAGCAGACGCATTTTGCTTACTAGTTTTTGGAGAGGAAGTCATGTCTAAAGTAATATTTGTGTATGTAACTTGATAAATTGAAAGAGAGAAGTTCAGAATTTCTGAAAGAGATGAAAAGATAATATAATTCTAAAAATTGTTCAATTTATAGGTTACTAAAACCAAAAATTATGTCTGTTAAGAATGAAAAGGTGTCAAATTGGTACCTTTTAGGTAAAAAACTGACTTAAAATTCGAAATAGAGCAGATAACTTAGGAAAATAGAAGAAACAAAGATGACAGCTCTAAAATAAGGCCGTGTCGTGATCGAGATTCTTGGAATCTCGATCGTGACATGCTTTGCTATTTAGCAAAGATGTATGTCGACCTCTTCCAATAGTCGTGGCGGAGATTCTAAAAATCTCTACGCGAGCAGAAACTTTCCCTAGTCTAAGACTCTAAAAATCTCAGTTGAGATTTTAGAAATCTCTGCAGAGATTTTGAATAAAAATGATTTTAAACTCAAAACGCTTTTCAGATGTTTTTTGTTGATCCAGTTGGCCGTTCACGTGGTTTAATGCTCTTTTGGAAAAGAGATATAAAATTATCTATTCTAGGTTATTCACAACATTGTATTCACTTCCGTATTGCCAATGATGTGGATCAGTTGTTTTGGAGAGGCACATGTGTTTATGGATGGCTAGAAACTATGAATAAATGGTGTACGTGGGAGATGATGCGGGATCTACATTCTCGGGAATCTCTGCCATGGATTTGTTTTTGGGATTTTAATGAAATTTTGTATTCACACGAGAAGGATGGAGGACGTTGTGATAATTATCGGGCTATGGAGGCTTTTCATCTTTGTTTGGATGACTGTGATCTATTTGATATGCACTATGTTGGTCCCGTATAACGTGACAAGGTTAGTTCCAAGGGGGGGATATGAACTATTTAAAATTTTGTCCGTTGAGACTGACTTCTTTTCTTTGAGAAAAGGTTTACACAGCGGCGCTAAGTAGATTTAAGACACAAGCTTAGTCAACTGGTGACTAAGTCTGCTTCTTTCCTTGAGTCAGGAGATAGCACTTAAGTCTATTCCTGAACTCAGCTTCTTAGTGCACTCAACTCAGCGTGAGTTCGTTACTTAGTCAGTTTTAATAGCAAGCAATATATAAAGGAGTTTAAAGGTTAGAAATATGTTACTCAGCAGACATATCCTGGTTCGGCCTCTCCGCCTACGTCCAGTCCCCGGAACTCGTTCCGAGCTTTTTGAATCCTCTACTGAGCTCTTTAAAGGTAGAGCACGAAACCTTTTACAATAGAAGCTGAGTATACAAGAGTACCTTCCTCTATTCCTCTACTCACTCCTATAACTACCGCTGAGTACTATAACCGAGTACTCAGCTTCTCCTTTCTATTCTTCTAGAAATGATAAGTGTTTGTCCTAAACAACAATTGCTAAGACACTTTAGATGAATGAATTCACTCTAGACTTTTACACAAAGATTGGAATTGGTGTAAGGTTTGCTTTGCTTTTCTCACAGAACTTCAAGTATGAATTTGGTCAGCGTTTCGACTTGATTGAAGATCTGCCTCGAATGAAGCATTTGAAAGGCCTATTTATAGTGACACTTCAAGCACCGGTGATTTCGAATTTCGAAATAACCGTTGGAGTCAAACGGCTTCCTGTCGCTTTCACTCTGGACGTGCTCAGTGTCGTTGGCCAATGAGATTCTTGTATCTTCTGTCTATGGCAGTGCTTAGCAGCTTTTCGTCAGATGAACAGAATGTTTCGCCATTTATAGTAAAGTCCTCCAGACAGCTTACTGCGTCTTCTGAGCTTTACCCAAAGTAGAAATACTTTGTCTACAAGTTGGTTCTATTCTCCCGCTGACTTGTACTTCTTGTCGTTCAACTCAGCAGCTTCATCTTGAAGCAATTGATAGAAGGCTTCTCGATCCTTCTTCATGCTGAGCTAGCGCTTTGCTTAGAACGACTGCATTTTGTCTTCTTGGGCCGTGAGGTCTTGATCTGTTGACTTGGGCTTGACTTCCACTTATGGGCCTTTAGGCTTTTTATCTTAATGTCTTATAAAACAATTTAACTCAACATTGAACAAACACATTAGTGTGAATAAATCAAAGCATTTAAATTTAATGTGTTAGAATATTTTTATCATTTACATAAATAATTTTGTCAAATCAAAATCATGTGGAAAGGTGTTTCAACAAACTCCCCCATTTTGATGTTGGCAAAAATATTCAGTAAGGAACTCAGTGTTGAGCTCCCCCATGATAGTTGACCTTGTTTTTCTCAAGTTACTCCCCCGTAAGGGTTGAGCTATTGACTTTGTTTTACTTTAAACATTTCAAGGTTTAATCAAGTAAGTCTAAGGTCAGTTTTCAGACATAGGTCAGCTTATGGAACATATTCTATTTAACTCAGTTAAGTTCTGCGGAAGATTTAGATATCAGAGTACGCTGAGTATCTCTTTGTTCAATGAGTTTTAGTTAAGAAGACATATAAAAGAGGTCAACTTATAGATCAACACATCAGACAATCATGAAGCAATGTAAGCATATAACACAGTTGATTCAATGAAGATACGTTAACTATTCAGCACAAAACATAAGTAAGCATCACATAAGTTTAGTCAGTTTTGATGAAGGTAGATGCATGCATAGTTTTGTATTAATGGTCAGCACAGCAAAATACATAAGGAAAAGACTACAAGTTTTAAAATCTAAGTCAAGCAATCCTAGTCAAGCTATTTTTTCTTGCTGACTTGAGCAGAATGCTCTTTCGCTTTTCCCTTTGATTTCTGCTGACTTCTAGATGCTTCTCCTGTTTGCTGAGTTCTTTGAGCTTGTTCTTTCTACCCCGTTTTGCCACCATCAGAAGGAGGAGGAATGAAGGTATCGTTGAGGGCAGCACGAGTTAACCGAACAGAGAATGCCTTAAGCTTGCGCGTGCTTTCATTTATACCATCAAAAACAGGAATACCATCATCCAAGATTTCACGGGGAACCCTGATAGCCGAGGCACTGAGCATACTCAGGATGTATTCTTGAGACTTCCCAACCCAGGTAATACTGTCAGTTAGCATGGCAAAAGCTTGATGAAACATCTTAAGCAGAGCCGAGTCATAATACTGACGTTGAGCATTCGAGTGGCGCACATGGTTGATAGTGACTTGAGAATACTTCAGAATTTCATTCGTCTTGAGTTGGTCAGTTTCCATCTCTTCCTTACTCAAGTTGAGTAGACGGACAGCCTCACTAATTTGCTCAATGGAGCATTGGGAGGAGGAAGAGAGTTGCTCGTTGGTTCTTGCTTGCTCAGATTGAAGCTGGTTGAAGAGTTGATGAACTTCAACAGAAGTTGCATACAAGGAGTTCGCAGCTGACAGGTTTTGAAGTTGACCCTGAAGAGAGTTCATGTGATTGACCATTGTCAGGTGGAGTTCGGCCAGCTTTGTTATTGATTCCTGCTTGGGCTGTTGAGACTGGAGTGAGGTCATGACACTCAGAAGATTGGTTCTGTTTTTCCTTTCAACAACCCCATTCTGTTGAGGCGTTCTAGGAGTAGAGAAATTATGGTCAATGCTGTTGGCTTCACAGAATTCAACAAACTGTTGGTTTTTGAATTCTCCACCATTATCACTTCTGATGTGACCCAACTTTAGGTCTTTATCATTTTCAAGTTTTCTTACTAATGTTGAAAATGTCTCAAAGGTTTCATCTTTGCTACTCAGCAAGATGATCCAAGTGTACCGAGAAAAGTCATCTA
Organism: Euphorbia lathyris; assembly: GCF_963576675.1. Classification (NCBI taxonomy): domain Eukaryota; kingdom Viridiplantae; phylum Streptophyta; class Magnoliopsida; order Malpighiales; family Euphorbiaceae; genus Euphorbia; species Euphorbia lathyris. The sequence continues at coordinate 29,960,315 of NC_088910.1, read as the reverse complement.
CAATGACCAAGAAAAATCTCCTACCACCCAAGCTCAGCGTCTGGACTAGTCCGAAGAGATCCAAGTGTAGCAACTCGAGTGGACGCTTGGTTGAGACAATGTTTTTACTTTGAAAAGATGTTTTAGTTTGTTTTCCAGCCTGACAAGCATAGCACAATTGATCCTTTTCGAACTTAAATTCTGGCAGTCCCTCAACTAATTGATTTCTTGCTAATTTGGCCAGGAGGTCCATGCTTACATGACCAAGTCTCTTGTGCCATAGCCAGGAATTTTCTTCCTTTGACACTAAGCATACATTTTTTGAAAATTTCTTTTCCAAATTCAGCATAAAGACATTATCAATACGAGGGGCAGTTAAAATCAATTCGTTTGTTTTCCCCTCGAGTATTTTACATCCAGTGTTATCAAATATAACTTTTCTCCCGTTATCGCATAGCTGAGCTACGCTGAGTAAGTTATATTTAAGTCCACTGACTAGGGAGACTGACTCAATAGTAGGATTACCACCAACGGTTCCTGACCCTACTATCTTACCCTTTTTGTTGTCTCCGAAACTTACGCTTCCACCTCGTTTACGCACAAGTGTGATGAACTGAGTTTCATCACCCGTCATATGCCTCGAGCATGCGCTGTCAATGTACCACATTTTTTACTTCTCAGCACACCTCAGGCTTACCTGCAATATAACTAGTTATCTTTAGGTACCCAAGTCTTTTTGGGTCCTTGTTTGTTAGGCTCAGCAGGTAAAGCATCATATTTAATCTTATGACGACACACTTGGACAGTGTGTCCATTTTTCCCATAGAAGTCATAGCTGACCTTCCGTTTGGGATATCTCACTGACTGGTCAGCACCCCAGTGCTGAGCATGCCAGCACACCTTTGTGGTGTGTCCCTTCTTCCCACAGAAGTCACACTGGACATTCCGCTGAGGATTCCATCTCTGCTGACTAGTACTTCGGTACTGAGTGTTCAGAGGAATATTTCTTTTATTCGGAACCTTGAGTTGATTCTGAATAGATGTGACATACTTTCTTAGTTTCTTAGAATCTGATTGGACCTCAGAGACAAACTTGTACATAGATTCTACGTTGCTATGCAAAGTTGAGTTGTCTTGGAGAAGATATCGAAGGTCACTCAGTTTGACCTCTTCAATCTCGTCACATCGCTTGCCGAGTGCTCTAACCTTCTTATTACACTTTTTGATAAGTGTGTAGAGGTCACTCAGGGCATTTATCATTTCATTTCTAAGCAGGGGTAGTGATATTACCTCAGTTGAGTGTGCCTCATCGTCAGATGCAACGGAGGGGTCAGCATGCTCAGAAACACAAGGCTCAGCAAGCTCATCTGCCATGAAGCAGATCTTTGCTGACTCAGTGGCATCGGCTCCTGATGATGATGACTCATCACTATCACTCCAAGTTGCCACTATTGCCTTCTTGTTGTTCTTCTTTTCCTTCCTCAAGGTAGGACAGCTTGATTTGATATGGCCAATTTGATGACATTCAAAGCATGTGATTGGCTTTGAGCTGTCCTTCTTGTACTTGCTGTCGCTGGACTCAGCTTTGTACTTGTCAAACTTCTTGTAAGGCTTCTTTGAATACTTATCATTCTTTCTGAACAGCCTTTTCATTTTTCTAGTGCACATGGCCATCTCTTCATCATCTGTTGAGCTCCCGTCAGTGGAGTCAGCTTTCATGACAAGAGACTTTTTCTTCTTGTCCTCAGACTTCTCCTTCACCTCAAAGTTCTTTATTGAGATCTCATGGGTCAGCAGAGATCCAATGAGTTCGTCATACTTGTATGTGGTCAAGTCTTGAGCTTCCTCAACAGCAGTTTTCTTGGCTTGCTAGCTTTTGGGAAGGCTCCTCAGTATCTTCTTGACTTGCTCTTCAAGGCCAGGTGGAGCCAACTTCAAGGCCTTGTTAGCCTCATTCGACTCAGGACCAGCCAAGTCCCCAAAAGAGTTGCTCACAAAAGAGTTGCTACTTGTAACCACATTCAATCTCTGCCCTTTCTTGTTTCGACTCGCAGCAGCCTCATTTAGCCCCGAGCTAGCAAAGACCTTGCTACCCATTTCCTTACTCTTGCCCCAATCCAAATGGACTCCCTCAAAGGGATTCACGTCAACATTCCCAGGGTCAACAGCAAGCGGCTTAAAAGGGACTCTGACACAAGAAGCTTGCTCCCTTCGGGGCACAGCCATCCAAGGTCCATACTCATGCTCCTCCCGACTTGAAATAGTAGCAGCGGGAATCAGAATTGACTCACTATTGTTTCTTTCAATCATAGGATCCATTATAGGCTTCTTAGTCTACTCCATTGTATCACTCTCAGCTCGTGTCACTCTTGTGCACAAAACTTCATTGATACCAGGCCAGGAGAAAACCTGTCTAAGATGACCATAACGACCGCAGCCAGTACACACGGTATGTAAACCTTCATATTCTACTCTCTGCTCCATCCTATCAAGATCAAAACAAGCAATAAGGGGTTTCAGCAAGTTAATCTCAACACAGACCCTTACAAACTTACCACGATCAGCAAAGGTCATGTTATCGTCGACCTTAATAGGCTTTCCAATAGCTTCGGCAATAGCAAAAAGAACATCTTAATTATAATAGAACAATGGTATTTGAGGGAACCTAAGCCACATAAGGGTAGATTCAATCAGGGAGTCTGAAGGAGAAAACGTGGGGGACCAGGTACGAACTGTCAGATAATTTCCTTGAACAATCCAAGGTCCATCAAGAATTACATGCTCTCTGTCCAGGGGGTTGTTAGACAAGGTGCCGAACGGCCTCGCCCGGGCGGACCGGGGGGTGGACACCTCATGGCGATGTAAGCGGTGATTGGCACCAAAAGCAACCAATCGTGGAATCAAGCTGCTCGGCAGGACCGGAGCCTGGAGTATGGAAGAGTCGCCACCCACGAATGGGAAAATGAACACCGATCCCTTGCGGGAGACCGGTGAGGGTTCGAGAAACTTAGGTACAAGCCGAGAAGGCTAGCTCTTTTACGGAGAAAGGCTACTAGGCACCCCGACATCGCCCGGTTATGAACCACCGGCCTCCTACTCAGCGTGTTAGGCGATAACGGACTAATCGCATATTTCTTTAAGTTTAAAATTCATTTGAAATCTTTTGTTTCTCGCTTCGAAAACCGTTTTGAGCATGTCATTAAAAGCCACTTTAGTAAAGAATCACCCATTTTGCATAAATTTAAAATACATAGGAGAGAGAGGGGGAGAAGGAAGAATTGATTTATTCACAGTGTGATTTAGGCTTTATGTCGTATATTACATCTACGCTAATCTCACTCCCAAAAACGAGTTTATTTACACGGTTCGTACCTTAATCGCCGTTGGAACGATTTAGGTACGTTTCAAAGCCCTGTTAATGATGTTCACTCGAATCGCCGTTGGAACGACTCGAGCGTTTGAAAACGTTGAGCAAACAGTTTTAATCTAAAAACGTGATTAAGTATACAAGTCAATTTATTTTGTACAAAACTATTTAGTTAGGAAAACAATTCAAAACTTCATTATTTACAACAAAACAATTTATAATGTTCGCTTAATCCGTCGTTGGAACGGATTAAGGTTTCAACACGTGATGTTTTGGAAACGGTTTAAAAATGACAAAAAAAAATGTTATTTGCACTTTAGGAATATCTAGAAAAGCTTTTAATTTAAACAATCAACTTGAAACCTCTCTTTGTCTTTTATTTTCCCCTTTTCACTCAATTAACCTTTATTTGAACATAATTACAACAATTAGTGAATTAAACCCAAATTCACCCAACCAAAACACTTTCAAAATATATATATATATATATATATATATATATATAAGAAATTTAAAAGGAAAAGAAGAAATAGGTACATACGCATATATTCTTAGTAGAAATGGTAATTATACCTATAGATTAAAAAGGAGGTAAAAAGAAGATATATATAGATTAAAAAATTTGGGCCTATGCCCAAAATGGTTGGGCGGACGCCCAACTAGTGTTGGGCGAATGCCCAACCAGCGTTGGGCGAACGCCCAACTTGGTTGGGCGTATGCCCAACCTCTGTTGGGCGCGCGCCCAACCAACGTTGGGCGTGCGCCCAACAAACGTTGGGCGTTCGCCCAACGGACGTCGGGCGTTCACCCGACGGATGTTGGGCGCACGCCCAACGTAGGTTTGGCATGCGTGCCCTGCGCTGCTGGGCGCGCGTCGGCTGCCGCTAGGCGCTCGCCCAGCGCCGCTGAGCACCCGCGAGCCGTCCACTCGACGACCGCAACCCCTACAGACCCTCTCGTGATTCTTATTATTATTTTTGCTTTAAATTATCGTAACCGACCGCTTCAACCGTCTTGTTATGGGTTTTCGTCACAGGTCCTCCGACTCGGTGTCTACAGTTGCCCCTACTTTCCTATGTTGACAGTGATGTGTGTGTTTTGAAAACGTTTTTTGCCAACGCAACACATGCAATGTAAATATATTAAAGTAAAAGACACGTATAGAGTAGGAGGAACAATACCTGATCTCCATGCCGCATGCTCCGGCTTCGTCTTCGATCTTTGCCTTATCCGTCCCGTTTTTGCCTTTAAATCGGCCGCAGATGGACGTTCTTTCTAGGGAACCCAGTCTCTAAATCGACTGCTGGCATACCGGCTCAATAACAACCCCGGTCTCTAAATCGATCGAAGGCAAAATGGCTCAAAAGCAACTCTGGTCTCTAAATCGACCGCAGGCAAAATGGCTCAAAAGCAGCCCTGGTCTCTAAATCGACCGCAAGCCAAATGGCTCAAAAGCAAACCTGATCTCTAGATCGACCGCAGGCAAAATGGCTCAAAAGCAGCCCTGGTCTCTAAATCGACCGCAAGCCAAATGTCTCAAAAGCAACCCTGATCTCTAGATCGACCGCAGGCAAAATGGCTCAAAAGCAACCCTGGTCTCTAAATCGACCGCAGGCGAAATGGCTCAATAGCAACCCTGGTCTCTAAATCGACCGCAGAAAAAATGGCTCAAAAGCAACCCTGATCTCTAAATCGACCGCAGGCAAAATGGCTCAAAAGCAACCCTGGTCTCTACATCGACCGCATGCAAAATGGCTCAAAAGCAACCCTGATCTCTAAATCGACCGCAGGCAAAATGGCTCAAAAGCAACCCTGGTCTCTAAATCGACCGCAGGCAAAATGGCTCAAAAGCAACCCTGGTCTCTAAATCGACCGCAGGCAAAATGGCTCAAAAGCAACCCTGGTCTCTAAATCGACCGTAGGCAAAATGACTCAAAAGCAACCCTGATCTCTTAACCATGATGGATTTTGTTTGATCTTGTCTGACCTTTCTTTTGTTTTTTCAGATTTCCTTTAGATGGGACGACCTCGACTTCGGTCCCGATTATGCCTACGTTACCCGCATTCAGGGGCATCAATGTGTGCTTACCGGCCCGTGCGTGCCAGCCTGGTATTTGGGGGACCGGGGTTAGTGCCACTCATTGGACGCCAGGTGAGATTCTCGTGTCCATGTTTGCGGTGAGGGTCATGCCCTTGTCGGACATCCGTCGCGATTTGACCCATCGATTTGCCCCTCGGGATGTGTGGGATCACGCAGGGGGTCGTGCCCTGTATTTATCGACTCTATTGACCCCGTTGGATCCTCCCGAGGTCACGATGGATGTGGACCCTACAGAAGACGTGTTTTCGGCGGAGGCTATTGCCGCGGTCTTTGGTCAAGAGGAGATTCCGGTGAGTTCTTTGACCTATTTATTCTTTATTTACGAGGTGGTTATGGGTATTTATTATGTCTTTACGTGCAGGAGGGTTCCTTGAGGAGCGCTCGAACGTCAGACTTCTTCGATGGTACTCGGGCCCGGACTTCTGCGAGCGAGCCTTCATATTATGCAGGCAAGTCCTCGGGTGTTGCCCAACCAGAGCGGCTTCACCTTGGCACACCCTTCCCGATCCCAGGGAGAGATTTTTCGGTGATTCATTACGGTGAGGCGGGCGTGGCCTATTCCGGTATCGAGACAGCCCCTTCGGTTTTTACCTCGAGGATGCCGTTCGATCCCCCTAATGCTCTCCATACTTGAAGGGAGACGTGTACTGATTATATGGGATTGTCCGGTTATTTCAGAGAGCAGCTCACTCTGCGCTATGCCGACCACCTGGTGAGTATTCTTATTCTGTTTTAGTGTAGTGAAATATATGCGTGTGATGCACATATGTATGTATGACTTCTGTCGTTGTCTGTTTTGACGTTTTTTTTTGCAGAGCGATCTTCATACGAATGAGCATCGGTTCAGTGAGTCGCAGCGGGATGCCGATGCTAGAGTCGGGCATGTCTATCGAGAGAGAAATGCTCACTGGTCGGAGATGATGCGAGCAGAGACCGAGGGGCGTCTTGCCGCAGAGGAGATGACGCGAGTGGAGACCGCGGGGCGCCTTGCTGCCGAGGAGGCCTTATCTGCGGAGCGGGCTTCTCATCTGAGGGACTTTGAGGACTTCTGGGATCTCCCTCCTCATTAGGCTCATTATTTGCAGTTTTCTCATTAGTATCACCCCGATGTATAGCTTGTATATAGGGAGAGGGGTGGATAGGGCGTAGGCTTTTTATGTGAAAGAGGTAGGAAATGTATAACTCATGATTCATAATACAATGCATTCAGTAGATTATAATGATTCCAATCATCCTCTTCAAATATATTCATGCCTTTATTTATTTACAAACAATAGAAATACTTAGCCGCTTATACATTATTTTCATAATTGCTCAAGATATAACCACTGTTACCAAGACCCGCCTTTTTTCGGTTTTCAGATCCCATCGATTTTTCATCTCTCCTTTTATTATCCCGGAATTTTCAAACGAGTGCCCTTTCGGGTTTTCACCTATTGGGATGTCCCTTATTGTTGCATAGGTCGCCCTTTGCGGATTTTCAACCTATCGGGAATTTTCATTTCTTTCTCTTTTTTTTTTTTTTTTTACGAAAAGTATTTCTTAAGCATATCCAGATTGGTAGGTTCGGAGAACTCCATGCCGTCCATAGTAGTTAGCTTCACCGCCCCTTTGCTTAGGATTTTCTTCACGAGGAATGGTCCTTCCCAGTTTGGCCTGAACTTGCCCCTAGGGTCGGTGTGCGTCATTCTGTTTCAGCACCAGGTCCCCTTCTTTGATAAGGTTGGCCTTGACCTTTTTGTTGAAGGCTCGGGCCATCCTTCTCTGATATAACTGCACATGGTAAAGGGCCTCCATCCTTTTCTCGTCCACCAATGCTAACTACTCATATCGCTTCTTCACCCATTCCATCTCGGGAATCTCTGCTTCTACTGCGATTCTTAACGATCGCTTTTCAATCTCAATCGGGAGAACGGCTTCGGCCCCATATACCAAGGAGAACGGCGTTGCCCCAGTCGATGTTCTAACCGTCGTGCGATAAGCCCATAAAGCGAGCGGAAGCTGCTCGTGCCAATTCCGGTGCAATTCTACTGTCTTTACGAGAATCCTTTTAAGGTTCTTATTAGCCGCCTCTACTGCGCCATTAGCTTTTGGGCGATACGGAGAAGACATATGATGCTCAATACCGTACTCTTCGAAGAGACTTCTCACCTCTCCCTGAAACTGGACCCCGTTATCTGTGATCATGTGATGAGGCACTCCGAACCTGGTGATCAAGTGCTTTTCAATGAACTTCCTCATCTGCTTAGACCCCAGCTTGCTAAATGATTCTGCCTCTACCCACTTGGTGAAGTAATCGATGGCGACTGCAATGAATTTGTGTCCGTTCGACGCATTAGGCCTCACCTCCCCGATGATATCAATGCCCCAAGCCGCAAACGGCCAAATAGGCGCTAGCACGTGCAGTTCCATAGCTGGTAAGTGATTATAATCTCCGTGGATTTGACAATCATGGCATTTCTTCGCATATTCGTTACAATCTCTTTCCATGGTGAGCCAATAGAAGCCTTGCCTTATGATTTTCTTTGCTAATACTGCCCCTCCCATATGGGCTCCACAAATTCCTGAGTGTACTAACTCCATTGCCTTACGGGCTTCTCCCTCATCCAAGCAACTCAATTGTAAACCATCGGCGTGTCTTTTGTAAAGCAAGTCATTGTGGATGACAAATTGCTGAGCTAACCTTCTGATCACAGCCTGATCCCTAAGTTCTGATTCTGCCGGGTATGTTCCACTTTTCATGAAGTTTAAGATATCGAGATACCAAGGCTTTTCATCTGCCCCTAACAACATTACATCTTCATAGCATGGTTTGTGAGACCTCCTCAATACCAAAGGCTTTGAGGCAAGGTTCCGAGGATTATCCCATACCGACACCAAAGTGGCCAAAGCATCCGCTGCCTGGTTCTGCGCTCGAGGAATGTGATAAAAACGACACTCGCTGAATCTCTGCGCCAGTCCCTCCAATTGGTCTAGGTATGGGCACAACCTTTCTTCCCTTACTTCCCAGTTTCCCTGTGCTTGTTCGATAATCAGTTTTGAGTCGCCCCAAATTTCAACATATGATGCTCCCAGTGCTGCTAACGACTCTAACCCGTAGATGCACGCTTCATACTCGGCCATATTATTGGTTAGAGGGAAGGATAACTTCTTTGCCATTGGGACCCTTTCTCCTTCTGGTGAGATAAGTAGCACTCCTACCCCGGCTCCATTTGAGTTAACCGCTCCATCGAAGAACATTTTCCATGGTATGACTTCTATTGTGTTCAAGTGCTCATCGGGGAAATCATAGTTTATCTCTTCCTCTTCCGCGCTTAGAGGCTGATTGGCCAGAAATTCCGCTACGGCTCTCCCCTTAATAACCTTTTTCATTACATATTCGATGTCAAATTCGGACAAGAGCAACAACCATCGGGCTAGCTTCCCTGTTAGAGACGGAGTTTGGTACAGATACTTCACGGGATCCATCCGGGAAATAATGATCACTTTGTAAGATTGAAAATAGTGCCGCAGTTTCTTTGTTAGCCATACTACTGCCACGCACGTCTTTTCGATCATGTTATACTTAAGATCGTATTCCAGGAACTTCTTACTCAGATAATACACCGCGTGCTCCACACCGGCGTCCCCTTCTTGGGCCAGCATTGCCCCAATAGATCGCTCCTCGATTGCTACATAGAGGAGCAGCGGTTTTCCAAGTTTAGGTGGTTTTAAAACCGGTGGATTAGACAGGTAGTTCTGGACACTCTCCAATGCTTGCTGGCACTTATCATTACAAACCGTTGGTTGATCTTTCCGTAGCAGCTTAAAGATCGGCTCGCAGATCGCAGTGAGTCGTGCTATGAACCGACTGATATACTGAACCTGCCCCAGAAATCCTCTCACTTCTTTCTCATTCTTGGGTGCTGGCATTTCCTGTATGGCCTTTACCTTGTCGGGATCCACCTCAGTCCCCTTGTTATTGATCACATAGCCTAAGATCTTCCCCGATGAAACACCAAAGAAGCACTTCTTCGGGTTCAACCTTAGCTTGAATTCTGCAATTCGGGCCAAAAACTTCTTAAGTGCAGCAAAATGCCCCTCTCTCGTCTCTGACTTGACCATCATGTCATCCACATAGACTTCCACCTCTTTGTGTATCATATCATGGAACAGTGCCGTAGCCATTCGTTGATAAGTTGCCCCGACATTTTTCAAACCAAACGGCATTACCCTATAGCAGTACGTTCCCCACTCAGTTGTGAACGAGGTCTTTGCCTTGTGCTTTTCTGCCATCTGAACTTGCATGTAGCCCATGAAGCCATCAACATTCGTGTGCAAGACGCTCGATGCTGCACTGTCGATTAATACGTCGATGTGAGGCAATGCGAATTTATCTTTGGGGCAAGCCTTGTTGAGATCTCTATAATCGATGCACATTCTCACTTTACCATCCTTCTTCGCGATTGGCACTACATTTGCGACCCAAGGGGGATAGTCAATTACTTCGATGAACCCTGCTTCTAACTGTTTCTTCACTTCCTCTCTGATCTTATCCGCCCATTCCGGCCTCATGCGTCGGAGTTTCTGTTTCACGGGCTTAGCATCGGGGTATGTTGGAATACGGTGAGTTACGATTGATTGATCGATTCCTGGTATGTCTTCGTATGTCCAAGCAAACACTATTTCGTATTTTTTAATTATTCTCTCAAATTCTTTCCTCTCTTCAGTAGTTAATTCTTGAGCAATTTGTATAAGTTTAGGATTTTCATCCGTGCCAAGATTGAAAGTTGACATTTCTATTGTATTGATTTCAAATAAAGGCATGTTATATGAATGAGAATGCATGGAATGATCAGAATCAACATCAAGCAAGTAAGCAAAATAAGAATTCATTTCATTGATAGTATTGGCGAGTACATCATCGGATTCAAATAAAGCAGTAATACAATTGTCCTCAACAGGGTTCTCGGGTTTCTCATGAGCCTTGGAGGTGTTGGGCTCGTCCGCCGCTCCCACAGTTGCCTCAATAGTGATGACCTGCTCCTCGGCATTCAGATCTAACATCATGATCTCCTCGACGAAGCAGCTTGCTTCCCCTTTGCCCCAGCTGGTGACATCATTGAAGATCTCAAAGCCCGGCAGAATCTTTCCTTCGATGCTAACAGCCATTTCTGACTCATCATCAGACTCATCCCAGATGTTGATCGGAACCCTCTGATTGACACCTTCCTCGTCGGAAGAACTTCCCCAAATGTCCACGACCATCAGATCCATTATGTGAGGGACATTCGGATTTACCTAGGAAGGGTCCGACGATCCATACCGAGCCCAACCTATCAGTTCTTCATAGTCCTTGAGGAACACTCCATTCATTCTTCTAGCCACGAGTGGAATAGCACCCTTCCGGATGCACATGAGTTGCTCCTGATCGCTCAAGGTGATCCGACATGAGGCATACTTGAACCTCCATCTTCTAGCATAGTCCACGAATGCTTCTTCGGGGAATTGCTTGATCCTTTCTAAATCTTCCAACGACCCTGTCCACGGAATGTACATCTCATACCTCTGCACAAAGGCCTCCATGAGGGATCCCCAGTCCCCTTTTATCTTTGCTGAGAGCATTCGGTGCCACATCAAAGCTCCTCATATGAGTGTCTTTGGAAAATGCTGGACTAACTCACTTCGGTAGAGTCCCGCGTCAAATATGTGGGCACGGAAACGGTTTATGTGATCAATGGGGTTCTCATCTCCCTTATACTTAGACATGGCTGTTACTGCCTCAGGTGTCTCCTCTTCGGGTAATGCAGGCATTTCCTCTGGACATTCCCATGCGGCGTATTTCTTGATGAATCTCTTAGTCATTTTTGCCCAATCTGTTTTAACATGCATTGGAAGAGACATCTACCACACCAGTGACTCTCCTGCCAATGAGTTACAAAACAAGCTCGTAATCTCCTCCTCTTTGAAACCTAGAGGACCCATAGCCGATAGATAAAAATGTAGGTGCTCCATGGGGTCCTTCCCTTCATTATACTTGCTGACAGTCGGAAACGGACGTTTGATAGGCCCAATTTGCATCGCGCTATGTTCCCCTGCCTGTGTTTTATCTCTTCGATACTTCATAAAAAACAAGCTTGACATCAGTGACCAATCATGCTTAGTCGAGTCAGGTAGCGATTGAAACCACTTCAAAGGTTCGCCCACCAGTGAAAGATAGAACCATGGACCGACTTTTTCCACTTTGTATGGCTCCGCAAACATAGCACACACGTATTCATACAAATGAGCTTCGGGGTCTTCTACCCCACTGAACAATTTCAACACGGGCATGATCCTCCGAGATGATACCCCCTTGGTTTCGTCAGTTTTAGTTATATCGTTCATCACTTCTTCCGTTGGCTCTTCCTCCAAAACAGACACGTACAAACCATTTCCCACATTACTCTTCTCATCGGAGTCCAACAACTCCTCTTCGTTCTCCTCGAAGGATTCCATGACCAAGCTCTCTTCGAGCCCAGACCCGATCATGCTCACCCTATGATTAGGCAATGGATTATGCCTAGTGGAAGGGTTCGCTGACGAAGGATCAGCTATCTTCTTTTCCTCAATCAAATCCTAAATCTCGTGTTTCAGTCTCTCGCAGTTCTCAATAGTGTGCCCATAATTACTGTGGAACTCGCAGTATCCCCTAGCTTGTATCTGCGGAGTAGGCGGTGCTTTGTTATAAGGAGTGAGGGCTTTCAACAATCCTTTCTTCTGCAACCGTTCGAAAACTTTTGCGTAGGTTTGATCAAATTTGGCGAACTACCTCTTCTCGATAGCATTTAGTTCAAGCACTTTCACCGCAGCAGATTCTGTACTCGCGCTTGGCCCTCCGGTACTATATCCCGACTTCGTCCACTTGGTATAAGCTTTCTTCGGCTCTCTGTCTCCCTCAACTGTCAATGCGCAGCTATACATCTGATTGAAATCGGTAAAAGGCATATACCGCAGCTCATCCTTAATATACGGTAACGTGTTGCCAATTACCATTCGGATCTGATCTTGCTCAAGCGGCTTTTGCTTCATAACTGCCGGCTTGGCTCTCCACCTCCTCACAAAATCGGAAAAAGACTCACCAATTTGTTGCTTAGTGCTTTCCAGCTCCTTTAGAGTAACCTCAAGCATATTCTTGAAACTATACTGAGCGATAAATGATTTTGCCAACTCCTTCCAATCTCTCTTCGTCACTACCGGCAACGCATGAAACCACACGAGGGCAGCTCCCTCCAGATAGGTATTAAACAGTCCCAGGACTTGATCCTCAATCAGGATCATGTGCTTCATTACTGCAACATACTGATTCATGTGAGCCGTGGGATCCCCAGTTCCATCGAACTTCTTCATGTCCGGGAGCCGGAATTTCAAAGGCAAAGTCGTTGCCGACAAGCAGTTCTTCAAATTATAAAAGTCCTGACTCCCGGAACTTCCCCCACGCAGATCCTGCACTTCCTGAGTGATGTGCTGCTTCCACTCCTCTTCCTTAGCCTTCTCTTTCTCAAGCTGTTTCTGGATGTAATCCTGATAGTCATCCTCGTTCCCGAAGCGAGGACCAGTGTTCACCTTATTCTCAGCGCGCTTACTACCACTCTTGTTATCCTTCAACGCCAGCTCAGCTAGTTGGGCCAAAATTACGGCCAACTGATCATTAATGTTGTTCACGGAATTTTCTAATTCGGCTACTTTTTCGTCGGTCGTAGACATACTGGCAGAAGACTGAGTATACTCGGACGAAGGTGATTCAGAAGCCACAACTGCCGATTCGGAACTGTCAATCTGTAGCTGATCAAACTGCCTGACTAGCCGGTTACTCTCGCGAAACCATAACCGCTTAATGATGAAGTCTGCATGAACGGCATCCATTAGTATGTATGCATGATTTTATATGCATGATTCGTGGTGTGTGCATTTATTTATTTACGGATATATAAGATAAGAAGAACAAACGTCAGTCTAATTACACGTATCACAACATCTCTCTTCCACCCTTATTCCTCCACACACTCGATGGTCCAAGTCTCTTTCCTAGGATTTTGGTTTGGGGCTCACATTGCGGTCCAGGGGACGCGTGATGCCGTCGATTATGGCGGAAAAAGTAAATCATCCATCAGACAATACAGTTCGTTTTGACGTATCCACATCCAGTGACTAAAATATCGACCAAATGGATTGTTCTTTCGAATAACTCGTCTTTTGTCATTTCGCGAGATGCATTAGTTCGGGTTTTGATTCCCTTTTGAGCGTATCTCGGATTTAGACGTGGTACGAGTTATTCTTCTGGTTCAATCGTTCGTTATTGACAATGACTCGTTCCCTTTTATTCGCGTGGGTTCGTGTCTTGATTTTTGGATTACAACGGGATCTTTTTGGATTTATCGAGAGACGTAACCACGTGTTTATTTAGTGATGAAAGCACTTTTAAGGAACGGACTCATCGCGTAACGTGTTTGTTTTTAGCGTTAAGAATCCGTTTGCTCGTTTTTGCTACGTGAAAAGACAGCGAGTCTTATTTTAGCGCACGATAATCTTTTGGCTATTAACAACTTTTATTTCTTTCTAATTTACGGGATATACCATCCTAGCGTGGTTATAGAAAATCAACGTTTCGTTGAATCGCATGCTTATTCGAAGCAGGGATATTACCGTTCTTTTTCATTTAGGCACGAGTTAAGCAAACACGCATGTCGGGCCATATTTCTTGTAGTTTGGTAACGGTCCAAATGATCGAGCCATTAGTCAAACCTACAGTCTCGTCCATATGGTGCAATCACGTGGTTTCTTGTCTTAATTCGGTTTTGTGATTTTAAACGGCGTATATACCAGTTCAAGGCACGTATTTAACGACATTGGTTCCTTTTCTTTAACTACTCTCGGGATTGACATATATCGTAGATACAAAATATTTTGGTCGTTTCATTTTCTTTTATTTTCTTAGTCACTTTCGCGAATACGTTCATTTCTCTTAAGAACAACACAAGGCATAACGTAAGAGTTCGTTTTTCATTCAGAAGGGACGGGCCACGTTTATGAACCTCTTTACGTTACAATGGGGTCGTTCGAAACAGAAATGTTCTTTGTTTTCGTTTTGTCATAATCTCGTTTTATCCCAACCTATTTAAAGAATGTGAATAACGGCTACCGTTAATATAGTCTTTTGAATCGAGATACAACTATCCTTAATACCAAACCGATTCATACTAATACGTGCTTACGTCATAACGTATTTCCTGAACATGTGCCTTCTTCGGGACACGGAAAGGGACCAGGCGGGTCGCACAAGTTCATTCGTACGAGATGACTAAGTCGTCTTTAGTTCGAATCGTTTCGATGTTTTGGGGTAGTTTGTATATCGGTTTAAGAGTATATATTAACGTATCGTTTCATTTTCTTTACGTATTTTAGGATTAGACACGTATCATGGCAATTTGAAAACACGAACTGATTCATTTATCACATAAAAAATAGTAACGGGTAATCCTATGGCAACTTCTAAGGCTACTATATGCTGACACGGCTGATCGCGGGACCTCACAGGACCGCACAAATTCGCCCCTAACGATTGGATGGGGACCCTTTGGCGCCTTACTGTAAGGGGGAACTTACACTAGCCTCTTTCGAGTGACGAATGGACTCTCGCTAGAGGTTTCGTGGAAATTACCCAAAAGGTTTGCAATAATGCTTATGAATGCATACGAAAAGAAATAATACGATCCGTCCCCGTTAAGGGCTTAATACACGCCTTCCGGAATCAAATTTCTCGCTTCCCCAGCAGAGTCGCCACTTGTTAGATAAGGTGCCGAACGGCCTCGCCCGGGCGGACCGGGGGGTGGACACCTCATGGAGACGTAAGCGGTGATTGGCGCCGAAAGCAACCAATCGTGGAATCAAGCTGCTCGGCAGGACCGGAGCCTGGAGTATGGAAGAGCCGCCACCCACGAATGCGAAAATGAACACCGATCCCTTGCGGGAGACCGGTGAGGGTTCGGGAAACTTAGGTACGAGCCGAGAAGGCTAGCTCCTTTCTGGAGAAAGGCTACTAGGCACCCCGACATCGCCCGGTTATGAACCACCGGCCTCCTACTCAGCGTGTTAGGCGATAACGGACTAATCACATATTTTTTTGAGTTTAAAATTCATTTGAAACCTTTTCTTTCTCGCTTCGAAAACCGTTTTGAGCATGTCATTAAAATCCACTTTAGTAAAGAATCACCCATTTTTCATAAATTTAAAATACATAGGAGAGAGAGGGGGAGAAGGAAGAATTGATTTATTCACAGTGTGATTTAGGCTTTATGTCGTATATTACATCTACGCTAATCTCACTCCCAAAAATGAGTTTATTTACATGGTTCGTACCTTAATCGCCGTTGGAACGATTTAGGTACGTTTCAAAGCCCTGTTAATGATGTTCACTCAAATCGCCGTTGGAACGACTCGAGCGTTTGAAAACGTTGAGCAAACAGTTTTAATCTAAAAACGTGATTAAGCATACAAGTCAATTTATTTTGTACAAAACTATTTAGTTAGGAAAACAATTCAAAAGTTCATTATTTACAACAAAACAATTTATAATGTTCGCTTAATCCGTCGTTGGAACAGATTAAGGTTTCAACACGTGATGTTTTGAAAACGGTTTAAAAATGACAAAAAAACGTTATTTGCACTTTAGGAATATCTAGAAAAGCTTTTAATTTAAACAATCAACTTGAAACCTCTCTTTGTCTTTTATTTTCCCCTTTTCACTCAATTAACCTTTATTTGAACATAATTACAACAATTAATGAATTAAACCCAAATTCACCCAACCAAAACACTTTCAATATATATATATATATATATATATATATAAGAAATTTAAAAGGAAAAGAAGAAATAGGTACATACGCATATATTCTTAGTAGAAATGGTGATTATACCTGTAGATTAAAAAGGAGGTAAAGAGAAGATATATATATATATATATTATGATTATCAATAGGTAAAAATAATAATGAAAATAATGCTAGATATAATATACTTTTATTTTAATTAAGCAAACATGTAAAAAATGAATAAGATTCATAAATAAGAAAATAGTATTTAACCCCCAAAATGTTTATGATAAGTATGTATAAAAAATAACCCCTAATAGCCCCAAAATAACAAATATGTATAGTTTAAATGAATTAAATGGAAAAATCTATAAATATACATATAATCTTATCAAATCAAGTTGATGAAAAATAATATCTAAACATGTTAAATAAATATATACCAAAAAAATAAAAATAATTTGAATACATATATTACATAATTATACATATATATATCAAGGACCAAAAGTCTAAAAGTTGAGAAAGAAGGACCAAAACAGCATTTTTTACATTCCGGCAGCTTTACCGACGGAAAATCCGTCGGTAAACTGCTTTTAGTGACAGAAAATGGAAAATTACAGAACTGCTCCAACAGTTTCCAGATTTATTAAAAAGCTTTAGATTAGATCTATTCTATCATTTTGGGTCCCCGAACTACCAAAATTGGATCATAGTCTATAACGGAGACTCCTAAAGCGATGTTTTATTTTTAAAACGTTAATAAAAATATTTTAAAAAAACTTATAACTACAACGTTTCTTAATCCCGAACTACCTTTGAATCGGATCACGGTTCATATTGGGATGTTAAAACGAGGTTTTTTATTTCAAAACAAAACCAAACGTTTATTTAATACGAGACAAAAATTAAATAAATACGGAAGATTAAATAAAACGTGATAAATAAATAACTGACTAAGTAAATAAAATTATAACATAAAAATAAATAAATAAAGAAAATAAATAAATTAAATAAAATAAAACGAGTCTAGTCCTCGGATAATACCTCAAGATCGGTATTGACAGTTGAAATCGGTTGATTCCACGAATCGTGATTTTCCGGTGTTTTTTGTGTTTTTGGTAAAATATTTAACTTTGGAAAATTTGGATTTTTTAGGAATGTTTTTTCCCAAAAAAATGACTTTCTCTCTCTAAAAAATGTTTTAGAGTGAGAAGCTCTCAAAAATCCCCCCTCCCTAAATGCATAGGGATCCGTGCCTTTTATAGGCACGGATCCCAAAAAATTTTGGGCGTAGCCCGGAGGGCGTCGGGCTACGCCCAAAAATTTTGGGCCTACGCCCAAAATGGTTGGGCGGACGCCCAACTAGTGTTGGGGAACGCCCAACCAGCGTTGGGCGCACGCCCAACAGACGTTGGGCGTTCGCCCAACAGACGTTGGGTGTTCGCCCAACGTTGTCGGGCGTTCGCCCAACGTCGTTCGGGCGTTCGCCCAATGATGTCGGGCGTTCGCCCAACGGACGTCGGGCGTTCACCCGACGGATGTTGGGCGCACGCCCAACGTAGGTTGGGCGTGCTTGCCCCGCTGCCGCTGGGCGTGCGCCCGGCACTGCCGGACGCGCGTCCAACTGCCGTCGGGCGCGCGCCGGCTGCCGCTGAGCACCCGCGAGCCGTCCACTCGACGACCGCAACCCCTACAGACCCTCTCGTGATTCTTATTATTATTTTTGCTTTAAATTATCGGAACCGACCGCTTCAACCGTCTTGTTATGGGTTTTCGTCACAGGTCCTCCGACTCGGTGTCTACATGGGTCATCAAATTTAATAACATAAAAACCATTCCCAACTTCCATCATCTTAAAGTTGGCAATCAGCTTCCACAAATCTGAAACCTTCTTGTGCAAGGTAATATATCCCAGCTTTCTCCCAACCAGCTTAATGATTAGGGCACTATTCTATTGAGTTGTTAATTGTTATTTCAGGGATGAGTCAAACGATACCTTTGGGTATAAAGGATTTGCCTCATCAACAGTAATCACCACTTTCCCATTCTCACGAAGGTTTTCACGAACCTTGGAATCCCGTAGCACTTCTTTATTCAGCAATAGGTCTCTCCAGTTCTTGTATGGTGGCTCCACACCAGGATTCAATCTCGACTAAGAAGGCCCCTGTGGATCAGAAGAAAACGGATTCGGAGGGTCAGCCGGCGGCCGGCCGAAGACGGGTGGCTGAAGGGTCTCCATTGGGAGACCGAACGACGATCGTAAGGTTAATCGCCAAGAGGATTTATCACAAGATCCTATTTTTTCTCCAAGATCCTAGGACAACAAGAACTTGATTGGCTATTTTTGTCGCTAATTACAAGCAGAACGGTATTGACAGGGCTCTAGGAAAATAAAACATAAGAGCCTCTTAATTAAAATAAATAAATTAGTTTAAAGTTTAAAAAAGAAATTTGAACCTAGGACTGAAATATCATATTATTTGGTCTATCTTTTATGCAGAAGGATATCACAACAATATTTATAATAAAATTTTAAATATATATATATATATATAAAATAAAAGTTGGACCCTTTTTAGCTATGGACAATAGGCGGTCGCACTCCTAGCCTATGCACATGCCTATCCTAATTACAATTATACTATATGAAATCCAGAATCTTGTTATTTTACGCTTCAAATGCGTGTCACGTTATCACTCATTTAACACCTTAAAAAAGCTTCATAATTGAACGACTTGTCGTTTCTTAGCTAAATGTTGTAGCTAGAATTCCTCAGGCTCCACAAGTTGTCGAGGTCATATGGAGCAAGTTCACTTCATATTGGATGAAGAACAATACAAACAGATCAGCATTCAGGGCTCCAGGCCTCACTCATGGTGGGGCCATTCTGAGGAATTCGAGATGTTTGCTCACAAGACATTTTGTGCCTATTTATCCGAGCTTAAGAGTGTTATTTATGCTATTAATTAATATTGCATTTTGTAAGGGTTGGTTTCTTCTTTGGCTCGAACTTGACTCAACTTTTGTGGTGAATCTTTTTCAGAAAAAACTTCTGATGTCTCTTGGAAGATTCATCATGATTAGCCTAATGCTTACTTTTTTGTTTTCAAATGCAGCTTAGAGTGTCTCACATTTTTAAGAAAGGGAATTGGGTTGCGGTTGGCTTGCCAATCATGGTTTATCAGCCAACAGTCAGCTTTGGTGGCCTTCGGCTCTATATTTTTGTTATCATCTTATTATTGAAGATATTAGTGAGATGATTCATTATAGGTTTAGCTAGTTTCTTTTGAGTTGTATTCATTTTTCTTATTTTGGGTTGTTTGTTTGTTGTTCGATTCTTTCATTTTTTTTTAATAATATTTTGGTTGTTTTTGTTTTTTGGTTTTTGGGGATATCAATCTCGTTGGGATGCTCAGATCTTTAAAGAATGACAGATTCTATTTAATTAAAAAAACTGTAGCATAACCAAGACCGTCTCATGGCCTAGGCCACGAGTGAAATTTAGAAATAAAAGAAGCCCAATTGATTTTTGAATATCGGTTGTTGTTTAATTTAAAGAAATTGTGAAACATCTTTTTGATTTTGAGTAAACAAAGGTATGGTGAGCATAATAATACGTAACCGACAATTATTAATGAAATACTTTTTTGTTTATAATTCATTAGAATATATTTTAAATTTTCACGTACAATTTTTATTTATTAAAGGGACCATTATATTTTATTTTAAATATATTAACAATTGAGATCTAAATAATTATTATATTTAAAATATATTTAAGATTAAAGGGCCTTTAAATCGGATGTCCTAATTAAGATATATTCTAAATTGAAGGCCCTTAGCGGGTTCCTGAGTCGGCTCCCTCTAGAGTCGGTTTTAGCTAAAGTTCAACCACTTCTACGTTCAATTTGAAAAATTAGAATAACAACCAATTTCTGCTCCATCGACATTAAGATTTTGTTGTTCAAAATGAACTAACTAAGTAATGTAGATATGTGGGACACCAATTGGCCTTTGGGATCAGGTGACTTCTCTATGCGGGAGGGATCTTTGGGAACACTCTGACGTCCAAGTTAGTTCCGAAAAAGATAGAGAAATAATGTATTAAGTAAGAGAGAAAATAATCCGACGTTTTATTGGTGGCTTGGGAGCTGCTTCTATAGATGAGGGGCAACTCCTTAGTGGGCTTTAAGTGTAAAAGGGGTTGAGTTGGGTTGGGTCTGGCATATATCCCTAATCACTAAGTATAGATATAGCTTGGGTGGGTACTGCATTTGTGCATAAAGAAATAAAGTGTATGCATAAACAAATATAAAATGGAGTGATTTGTTAGATTGTCAAATTTCAATTTGACATTAATACAATAAGTTCATTCAATTAAATCCTCTAATTATTTAGGGTAAATAATTTATTAGTCTCCTAGTTTTTACCTAACACACTCTTTAGTCCTTCTATTTTGAAAAACACATTTTAAGGTCCTTATCTTTTACCAATATTAACTATGTGGTCCTTTTATCTATTTTTTTAGATTTTTAACCGAACATATCTTAGCTTTTAGGACAACTACAGTACAATACAAGTTGACCATGTTACTTTGTTATTTTATACATGTCTATTTATGCTAAAATAAAACGGTTACAAGTCTAAAAAAACTAGACAAAAGGACCAAAGAGTTAATATTGACAAAAGTTAGGGATCTTATAATGTGTTTTTCAAAATAGGAGGACTAAACAGTGTGTTAGGTAAAAAGTAGGGGACTAATAAATTATTTACCCAATTATTTAACAAGGAGTGTACTAGCATATGATATAAATATATGTGTTACATTAACAATACAAATGTACGGAATCAATTCAAGGCTTTCAAATATATTGTGATCTGAAACTTATAATTTCAATTTTCTTTAGCTTAGAGTAAAATGGCAATTATCATATAACAGCTTTTGTCAAAATAAAATAAAATTAAAAAAGCGATGACCTTAAATAAAAGGGGAATGATTGTTTGATATGGAAATTAAGTGAAATGTTGGCAACTGCTAAGTAAATAAAAAATTCCGGCGGCCACATGAATGATGATCAGAAAACTAAATACATTGTAACTACATAGCAGAAACGTTCACCTTGTACGGAGCCATCGGATATGCTTTCCTTTCCTCCATTTCTGCGTGAAGTCTCTTCATCTCCATTCATATTTCTATATTCAATTAATTAATTTCTTCCTTTTGTATATATATGTAGCATTTTAGTAATTAATTGATTAATTTGGTATCAGAGAATTAAGTTGATTAATTAGCTGCAATAGTGATGGATTTATCTGCAGGGCGATTTTTGATATTAATGGTGATGATAACGGGTTTAGGTTTGGGTAATTGTTATGATTATAATGATGCTTTGGGTAAAAGCATACTGTTCTTTGAAGGGCAGAGGTCTGGGAAATTACCTTCTTCTCAAAGGCTTCGTTGGAGAAAGGATTCTGCTCTTCGTGATGGCTTTCAGATTGGTGTATGTCTCTTTTTTCCCCTTTCTTATAATTTTATTTTATTTTTTCGAATTCAATTTAAATGTTTGTTGATTGGAAAACAAAGGTTGATTTGGTGGGAGGATACTATGATGCTGGAGACAATGTGAAATTCAACTTTCCAATGGCATTTTCAACAACAATGTTATCATGGAGTGTGGTTGAATTTGGGAAATACATGGGACAAGAGCAGCTAAATGCTCTAGATGCTATTAAGTGGGCAACCGATTATTTTCTAAAATGTACAAGCATTCCTGGTTTTGTTTATGTTCAAGTTGGTGATCCTTATTCTGATCATAATTGCTGGGAAAGACCTGAGGATATGGACACTCTTAGAACAACATTTGCAGCCTCTAAACACTTCCCTGCTTCCGAAGTTTCTGCTGAGATCGCCGCTGCTCTTGCTTCTGCTGCCCTTGCTTTTAGGCCTATGAACCGTGCTTATTCTGCTAGGCTTCTTAAAAGAGCTAGAATGGTACGTACGTGCACATTTCAATTTGAGCCGTCATGTTTAACCATTAATTGTACTTCTTCAACTAGTAGTAACATTGTTTAAATGTTGAATTAGATATTCGAATTTGCAGATGCTTTCCGAGGATCATACAATGAGGCTCTTGGACCATGGGTGTGCCCTTTTTACTGTGATTACAGTGGCTATGAGGTACTGCTCTGCTCACTATTTACCATGATATATATTAATAGGATAATTATTAGCTACATTGAATTATCTCCAGGATGAATTAATATGGGCAGCAGCTTGGTTATATAAGGCGACTAAGAAACCTAGCTACATGGACTACGTGCTCAACAACATAACGAATTTAGAAAAAATACTAGTCAAAGATAATAATGGTATCTCTAATCCTGGTCGCAGTTTTGCTGAATTCGGATGGGATAATAAGAATGCTGGCATTAATGTGCTTGTTTCAAGAGTATGTATAACATGGTTTTTCTTTAGATCATCTTCTCATTACTAATTAAATAATTTTGTTTTATTTATTTCACTGTATATACATATAGATGTTGAACAGTTCGATTAGTTCTAGTTCGAATCCAATCGTTAGAGATGCCGAGAGGTTTGTATGCAGTGTGTTGCCTGAATCTCCTACTGTTTCGGTTTCATACTCTCCAGGTACGTATAGTTGCTTTCTGTGATCATTGTATATATATGTCTTGTTCACGCTTCAAATTTAGTAGTATTCGAGTCCTAGGTGGATCAAAATTTAGGAATTTTGTAGTTGTGTATACACGATTCCAAGTTCAAAGAGACATTCGTAAGTGGAAGTATGTCACTTGAACCAAAATTATATAATTATAGGTGGACTTCTATTCAAACCAGGAGGAAGTAACATGCAACATACAACTGCTATGTCCTTCCTTCTACTAGCTTATTCTCGTGTATTAAATCAAGTCAAAAGAGATATCCATTGCGGCAATGTGGTAGCCACTTCTGCTAGGCTTGTCAAATTGGCCAAAACACAGGTACAAATAAATAAAAATCATGCAATGCTGGAGCCTTTGGCTGTAAAATTATTAACACATAACATGTGTTGTTTTTAAAATGGTGCAGGTTGATTATATACTAGGAAGCAACCCCTTGAACATGTCATATATGGTAGGATATGGGAAAAAGTTTCCACAAAAAATACACCATCGAGGGTCGTCTTTGCCATCAGTAGATGCGCACCAAGATCGAATTGATTGCAAGGACGGAAGTTCATACTTCGGCAGTGGAACTCCCAATCCTAACTTGTTAGTCGGAGCTGTTGTGGGTGGACCTGATGTTAAAGATGGGTATAGTGATTCAAGAGCTGATTTTGTACATTCGGAGCCAACTACGTACATCAATGCACCTCTTGTTGGTCTTTTGGCTTACTTCAGATCACATCCATAACCATTTCTTTGTTTTTTCTTTTATATATTAGTTTTCTTTATTCTTTCTTTCCATCTGTTTGGTTTCAATGGTTATTATTAGTTCATAGTTGTTAATTAATTATTACTATTAATTGTTTATTTATTGATTGATAATTATTATTGTTAATACATAAAATAATATGAATTTACATTAATGAGCAACTAAATTATAAAAGTAAAAAATAAAAATAAAGTTCTAACCATTTTTCTCATAAATATGTATAAAAAGTTATAAACAATTTTTTTTTTTGAACGAAATAGCAGCCTTTATAGACAATCAGTAGACAAAACAGAAACAATCAAAGGAGGAGGACAAAACCATTCTCCACGAACAGAACTCGACTCAACCGCTCGAGCTAACAAGTGAGCAGCTGAGTTCACTGAACATTTAACAAAGGAAATGACAACATTGGACAATTCTCTCAATATACAATTACAATCCGTAAAAATCTCATCTAGATACGAAAAACCAGACGAACCTTTTAATATCGCCTGAACCGCAACTAGACAGTCCGACCTTATTTCAACATTGCTCGCCTTCTTGCTTTTCAACCATGATAAAGCCTCCCGGACCGCCATCGCTTCAGCCATCACGGGTTCATACATCCCTCCCAACACACCATTAGCCGCAAACATAAATCCACCCATATCGTCCCGACAGATGAAACCGAAGGAGCAAAAGCCTTTATCATTAAACACCCATGCGTCAACATTGCACGCCGACCACCCCGAAGCAGGACACGCCCAACGAGCAGCAACCGGAGAAACGACTGGCCGAGAAATGCAACGAGTCAGACGGGCAGCCAGCCATTCCTCCCTCTCACTCGACGCAGCAGCTACAATCTGATCGGCCTGACCAGAAGTCCCTTGCCAGACCATTCGATTCCGATTCCTCCACAACGCCCAAAGAATGTAAGCAACCTTACTAATCATCCTTCCATCGCAACCACCCGTCCCAGACAAACCCGTGAAAAACCAACCGAGACAAGAACTAATTCCGATCATTCTATCATCACCAAAGAACATGCGCCAAGATAGCACAACCACCTCACACAATTGAAACACGTGATCCTCATTCTCACCTTGTCTCTTACAAAGCGGACAAAAATTCCCAAGAGAGCTATGCCTCCAAGCTAAATTGGACATCGTCGGTAAACAACGAGACGCCAATCTCCATACAAAATCTTTGATCTTTGGCGCAACCTCAAGCTTCCAAATTCCATTCCAATTAATATTCTGTTGAAAAGGCGGAAGCAATAATGAATTCATAGCAGTTCTATAGCCACTTCTGACTGAATAATCACCATTTCTTTCCCCAATCCACATCCAGCCATCCTCCTTATTCATATTTCTACACGGAATAGACTCGATTAACCCCTTATCTCGAGAATTGAAAACCGACGCCAACAGATCAGAATTCCATCCGCCCGAACTGGTGAGTAACGAATTCACGGAACCATCCCCAAATGTTAAGTCCGGCATACTCTCGGGAAAAGGGCAAGAGGTATCGGGGAGCCACGGGTCACTCCAAATCGCTGTACCGACCCCATTACCAATCCTCCTCCTCAAACCTTGCTTCAACAACTCCATACTTCTCATTATACTTCGCCATACATATGACGGATTATGCCCAATCTCCGCATTCAGAAATGAGCCCTTTGGAAAGTACCTTCCCTTGAGGATTCGAGCTACCAACGAATTAGGATACAAAAGAATGCGCCATCCTTGTTTGGCAAGAAGAGCAAGATTGAAAACCCGGAGATCCCGAAACCCCATGCCACCGACCCCTTTTGACATACACATCCGCTTCCAACTAATCCAAGAAATTCCTCTTCCCTAATCATTAGAATTATTCCACCAAAATCGGCTGATTAAACCATTAATTTCTGAACAAAATTGGTCCGGTAAAAAGAAAACGCTCATAATGTAAGTAGGGATGGATTGAATAACCGATTTAATCAAAATTTCCTTCCCTGCACGAGAAAGAAACTTCTCCTTCCAATTAGTCACCCTGTCCCTGACCCGATCCTTTAAATAACCGAACGTATGAGACTTACTCCTTCCCACATTAATAGGCTCCCCAAGATACAACCCATGCTCTCTAACTTCCTGAACTTCCAAAATTCCACATACCTGATGCCTAATATCCAATGGAGTATTAGCACTGAACATTACTGCAGATTTCATAGAATTCACAAGCTGACCCGATGCATGACCATAGATTTGTAAACACTCATGAATAATCTCTGCTTCACCACTACTCACCCTGAAAAATAACATGCAGTCATCGGCAAAAAACAAATGAGAAATACTCGGGGCCGACCTTGCAATCCGACAACCATGTAAACCCCCCTCACTTTCCTTTGAAGAGAAAAGGGTAGACAGCCCCTCAACACAAATCAGAAAGAGAAACGGTGACAAAGGATCACCTTGCCTCAAGCCCCGAGAAGGAGTAATCGGACCAATTTCTTTACCTCCGTGAAGAATTGAATATTTGACAGACGTTACGCCCATCATTAACCAAGAAACCCACCTGTCCAGGAACCCCATAGTTTGAACCATGGAACGCACAAAACCCCACTCCACACGGTCATAAGCTTTACTCATATCAAGCTTAAGGGCCGCCATCCCATATCTACCATTCCTAAGATTTTTCAACATATGAATCGCCTCATATGCAACAATTATGTTATCCGAGATCAACCTTCTTGAGAGAAATGCACTCTGAAATTCTGAAATGACCGAGTGTAAAACACATTTCAGCCGGCTCGCTAACATCTTGGATATTATCTTAAACTGAATGTTACAAAAGGGAAATCGGACGCAAATCCGTGACATATTCCACCCCTTTCTTCTTAGGAATAAGGACAATCAAAGTGTCATTTAGCCCCGGGGGAATGGTTGAAGAGTTCAAAGTCGCCAAACAGCTGTTAGTTACATCCGTCCCGACAATATTCCAAAAATGTTGATAAAATGCCGGATTCAGACCATCAGGACCCGGACTCTTATTCGGAAGCATAGCAAAACAGGCCTCCTTGACCTCCTCTCTAGTAAACGGATCCATCAAACACTCAATATCAGCTTCAGAAAGGTGGCCCCTAACCCGAGAAGTGATCTCATCATCAACACAGCCAGAACTCGTAAAAATCTCCTCAAAATAGTTAGTAAGTAACTCCTCTAAACCATCATCCCAACCCCTCCAAACTCCATTACAATCTTTAAGAGCATTGACAACGTTGTTCCTTTTTCTAGCCGAGGCATGAGCGTGAAAGTACTTGGTGTTCGAATCACCATCCCTAAGCCAAAACAACTTAGCCCGTTGACACCAAAAATCATGTTGTTGTTGAAGAGTTACCCGGTAGCTGTCAGATAATGCCTTGAAGATAGAAATACTATATGTATCAAATTTTCCCCTAACTCTATTTAGCTCCTTTCGAATACCAGATAATTTCCTCCCAAAGTTCATCTCCAGACCAGCACTCCATTCCATAAGAGCCTTAGAGTAGAGAAGTAATTTTTCAGGCAAGCTCGACAAAACCGCAGACCCCCATGACTGTTGAACAACAGCCCCACACCCCTCCTCTAACAACCAGAAATTTTCAAAGCGAAATCTCTTTGTAGGAGTTCTGGTTACCCAAGTTTTATATTCTAAAAAGATAGCCGAATGATCCGAGCCAATGGTAATGACATTCTTAACCGTTGCATCCTGAAACCTCTCCTTCCATCGAGCATTGACCATAGCCCTGTCCAGCCGCTCCTCTATCCACCTCTCTGACCCCCGACTGACTTCCCAAGTGAATTGATGTCCGTTCATACCCACTGAAGCTAAGCCACAATCCTCTGTAGCCTTCTGAAAACCCTCCAAAAGCCAGTTGGGATTCCTATTACCCCCTCTTTTCTCAGATTGACTAAGAAGGTCATTCAAGTCTCCAATACAACACCACCCAATATCAGGATTACCTCTTAAAGAGCGAACTAAGTCCCACGACTCACGATGCCGGCTTCTTTCGGGGAAACCGTAGAAACCGGTAAGATGCCAAGGTCACATATGAGGGACCGACACAGTAGAATCAATGTAGTTAGCAGAACTACCTAAAACAGAGATGGAAACCGACGACTTCCACATGAGAGCGATACCCCCCATGGCCCTGCCTACCCACAACATAACAATCATCAAAACCTAGCCTCCTTCCAATATCAATCACACTCCTTTCGGTAGCTAACGTTTCCATAAGGAATAGAATCGTTGGGTTATAGGCCCTAACAAGGTCCCGAAGGACATTCATCGTCCGGGGATTAGCCAAGCCCCGGCAGTTCCAGCTTAGAACACTCATAATCCCTTGCGGGCCTGATTTCCAGGACCCGCACCCTCTCCGATATTAGACTGATCGGCACAGTTAGTATCCATTCTAACATTTTCCTCAATACGCTGCCTCCTAGTATCAAGAATAATTACATCCTCCTCTAAAAGTAACTGTTGTTGATGCTCTGTCATGCTAATAGAATCTATGTATGAAACAACCATATCAGATTGTACATTCCCTTCAGTAGGATCCCTTAGCCACTCCTTTCCGACCTGAATCCCCGCTCGTCTATTAGTAGCTCGAAGGCTGCTATCATACGGCCTATCAGACGGAATCTCCTGACAATCAAAGAGTCTAATGCAAAACTTGTCAGCATGTCCTATGATTCCACAAAAGAAACAGAATTGAGGTAATCTTTCGTATCGGAAGGACGCCCAAATCCAATCTCCCCCATTCCTTTTCAATTTCATACCCCTCCTTAATGGTAAGCGAACATCAATAGACACCTTAATCCGCAGGAAACTGAATCTTAATCCAGAAAAGTTCTTTGGGTCAGCTTCGATGAACTTACCAATCCGGTCTCCTATGGCGCGACAAGTTGCCTCAGTTTGAAAGCCAATCGGAAGATCAAACACTTAAACCCAGATGATGAGGTCATTAGCTTCAACACTGGATGCCTGTTCAGTGCTCAGTAGTTCTCTAACAATAAGGAGATTTTGATTAAAGGTCCACGGTCCGTCGTTCAAGACTCGAGCCATATCAAGCTCGTGATAGAATTGGAAGATGAATCTGCCTTCCTTATCTGATTCAGTAATTGTAACCCCCTTGACCTGTTTCCAAATTGCAGCCAGAGTATTCTTCATTGATTCAAAGTGAATAGCCTTTGAAGTAAGAAATTGC
Source organism: Euphorbia lathyris (assembly GCF_963576675.1). Lineage (NCBI taxonomy): Eukaryota > Viridiplantae > Streptophyta > Magnoliopsida > Malpighiales > Euphorbiaceae > Euphorbia > Euphorbia lathyris. The sequence goes on along the minus strand of NC_088910.1, from coordinate 29,931,397 downwards.
CCTAATACGAAGAACCGCTTTTGTTCCGAGACGCCCAAAGAGGACTCTCCTAGAATTAGTCCCTCCGATTCTTCTTCCCTAAGCCTCATTTTAGCATAAGCATCAACAATCCCTTTATCTTTATTCATCATCGACCGCCAATCCAATCCCCCACACACAGAGCGGCAATAAAATGGGAGCCGGATAGCCTCTGCTAGAACCGAAACAGCCAAGACCAAGAACCACACCAAGAAACTTCAGGCGAGAAAAAGAAAATAGAAAAACTAACCCCAACACCAAGCGGTAAGGCTAGGTCGAAGAACACAGCAAGAAACAGCAGCGGGATAGCCAAATCACCCACCAAAGAAAATGAAAGTAGGCGATGATCAAGAGGAAATCAATTTGATCAGAGAAACCCTAATAGTGAAGTGCTAGAAATTCAAGGAAAGATCAAGAAGAGAAGAAGCAAAAAGGAGACCTGCTCAAAAGAACAGACAAAAGCACTCCATATGGAGAGACTGGAATGTGCCCGAGTTTAGGTTAATTTCATAACATATATAAGTTATAAACAATTTAGTGTGCAAGAAACCTTATTATCTTGCTTTTGGATTTAAAGATAAGCTAGGGCGATATATATTGTGGGCCAAGATGGAAGATGCATTCTAAAGATAGGATAGAGGTATCTATTTTGAACAAGTTGGTTTACTTTGTAGGTATCCACAACAATTATTGTGATTTTTTTGAAGGTGTAGTGACAAACTTCAGTAACAGCCCATTAAAAAGGTTGTTACTTTTAATATTTTATGGGATAAAAAAATCATTAATTGTCCATAGGAATCAAAACTGTAACCATTCTCAAAAGTAGATTTTGACATCCACACACATGCTTCACTCGCCAGATCTGGTGCATGTCATTCACGCTCTATATCTGATAGTCTGGTGTTTGTGTATATATCATGGTCTTTAAATTTTTGGATTTGTTGGAGGATTTACAAATCAATTTTGGTTACAACCCCTCTAGTGCTTGGTTGTTACTTTTTAGTGAGAGTAACAACCAAATTATAAGCAATAGAGGTGCTCTAAGATGGTTTCTAACATTTAATTAATGCTTTTACTGTTGTTTATATTGCTTAAAGATACATATATAATAGTTGTAATTGATTTCTTAGACATAGAAAACATGTTAGTTCTGTTTCAAAAATGAAATATAACCAAGCTTAATATCTTTATCCATTTTGACAAATGCCCCTATTGTGTTGGCGCTCGCCTGTGTGATTACCCTATGTACTTGTTCATATGTGTTTTAAAAACAAAACCCTATGTGAATCTTGTTTTACCTATTTTAAGATGGTAAATTCAAATAGAAAAGAAAGTCTGGAATGCAAAATAAAGAAATAAAGTTGGTTTCGGGAGCTTATTGCTTTTCGTAAAAGAGCGGAAAGGCTGATGGTCAATGAAAAAAGAAGACAGAATCAAAGAGTTTAAAATAACTGAAAGATTAAAGAAACCTCACAAGATGAGAAAACGTGAAGAGGGAAAGTAGAAAAATCAATTCTCATTTTTATAATAGGAAGATAATTTAAAAATGGTTAAAGTGCGGATGTCATTAAAACATTTTTACATCAGGACCGTGAAAAATACCAAGACTCTTGAAATTACTCGCATCTCGATCATACACTTGTCATGCATCTACCTCTCCCAAGGGTACTCCAATCAAATCATGGCTTGAGTAGTTGAAGCGCATGAATCGAAGCATTGTCATAGCCTTAAAAAAGGTTTTTGCCCTTCTTATTGGGGCTTATGATAACATATGAATATTATCGTGAGAACTTTTTAGAATTGTCTAGACTGGATGTTTTGGAAACACTCGTCAAGGTTTCAGATAAGAACTAAATAATATTAAAATATCATGGGATCGCATGTCATATATCCAAACAACGGCTTGTGCAAATTTGCCAGATTGCCTCAAGCTCATATAGTAGGAATTCTGGTAGAGGCTAATGAACGAATTCCAACATATCTATATGTCGTACGTCATACATATGGGTAGTGGCCAGTATACGCAATCGTGTGAATATCCCCTAGCTATTTATTAAGGATCCAAATTATTAAACATAAACGAAGCCACAAGGGAAATGTGAAGGTCTCCTAATAAACAATCATTCAATTGGAAGAAAACACCCTAAAACTCTAATAGAGACAACAAAAACTATAAATACGTAGAAGGTTTACTAGAATCTCTCAAGTAAACTCAAAATTTCTTAGTCTTCATTGTTTTCTTTATTTTTAAAAGTGATATTAACTTATACATATTGGAGTGTCTCCATCAAACGGTCGATACTTTTCTTATTTTCATTGGACATTGAGGTGCTTACAGAGATTCGTACATCGAACAATTATACACAACATCACAACTAATATAATTAGAAGAATAAGAATGTGTGGATACTTTTATTTTTTAGTATAGAAAGCTTAATTCTAGTCAAATGATTTTTTCTGGGAAAAAATCAACAGAAAAAAATGTATATTTAAATATACAATTGATTCAAACAGAATACCAATATATATGATTGAAAACAAAAGATAAAAATATATATTTAAAGAAAAAAAAAACAGCCTCTTATATAGGAATAGGATATTAGACAAATACTTATCTGTAAAATCAACAATTCACCAATAGCAAAAATAGGAAAATTTTGATGAGAAAAACTATTCGTAATTAGCTAGATGTTACTTGTTCAACATAGATTTCTATTTTATTAAAATAATACGATGGAAATCTTAATGTTTATAGCTAAATATATTTTTGTAGGGTTAAGGTGCAAAAATACCCCTAACGTTTTGGGTCAGGAGTAATTTTACCCTAACGTCTAAAATGGTGCAATTTTACCCCTAACGTTGGAAGTCAAGCGCAATTTTACCCCTAACGTTGATAATTTGACTTAATTTCAGAAACTATTATAAAACATAGATATTTTTGTTCATTATTTTGCACCAATTGCATAACAATCCGTACTAAAAAAATGATTTCATATTTTTTATAATTTAATAATAGAATCGGAGATAAATATTTATAAATTCGGTGAAATTTTTTGAATTTTTTTTGTCTAATTCGTACAAAAAAGACATTATATTTTTGTTATTTTATTTATTTATTTTTGTTATTTCTATCAACATTAGGGATAAAATTGCTCCTGACTTCCTACATTAGGGGTAAAATTGCACCATTTTAGACGTTAGGGGTAAAATTGCTCCTGATCCAAAACGTTAGGGGTACTTTTGCACCTTAACCCATTTTTATATATATATATATCTATGTTAAAAAAAACTTAATCAGAAATCTATTTTAATTTGATAAATAAAGAAATAAAAAATCAATATGGTTTTGGAGCCTATAGAGTCCAAGAGAGAGAGAGTGATCCACCTAGGTTTGTCTATGGAGGAGCCTTTACATTTGTTGGGCTGGTGCTAATGTGTTTAGGATTACATGAATATCATAATATACCATTTTTTTATATATACTAAATAAAATATTTTTTTTTTTTGTAAAAATTTAAATCTCAATTCATAAATTTTAAATTCTTAATTTTTAGACCTCTAATTTATAAACTTTAATCTTTAAAAATAATAATTTTATTAATTTGACATAATTTATGACTTATAATTGTAAATAGTTTTTTAAAAACGTATGTTATCTGTCAGTTTATTCCTTTCGGGCTGAATGATGGTGGCCCAAAATGTATTCATGTATGCATTTTCCAGTGGGTTAAATACACGAATAACATAATCAAGTACAAAATTACAACTGCGTCATATCACCAAACTTAATTCTTAATATGTCATTATTCTTTATATATTATAATTTTACACCATAATTTAAAAATTCTAGACTCCAATTTATAAATCATAAATTTACTAGTTTGATATATAATCTCAAAATTATGATTTGATATAGTTGTGAATAGTTTTTAAAATAGGAATTTGTGTGTAATTTTCCCTTTCCAATCAGAGATTATTATTATTGATATTAATTTTAAACTATGAGTATAAATGTCTAGACCATTACAATCAGATCAGATTTGTCCTAACTTCTTCTATATTTGATTAGAATATATCTGATCAATTTCCTCTATTGTATTATTGGAATAGAGTCGCATACATATATTTTAAATTATGGTTCCAATAGGGAATAAAACACTACAAGGAATAACATATTTGTCAATTTCACAAATAATTAATAAAAATATTAGTCCAGCTAATTATAGTTTTTCTTATCAAAATTTGATTATTTTGCTATTGATGAATTATTGATTGCACATATCAATATTATATATATGCCTGATATAGGAGGCAGTTTTTCTTTGATATATATATAAGGTGTAAAAATACTTTCAAATTTTGCTAGTTAGCAATTTCATTTCTAACATCATTTAAATATATTTTTAATATTTATACGTTGAGTCAATGAATATTTTTAATATATTTTAAAACCTTAATGGATACCATAACTACATTTATAATAAAAAAAATAACGTAAAAAAGTTGGATTCCTTTTAGTCATGGGTCTAGGCAGTCGCACTTATGGCTTATGCGTAGACCGACCCTAATTACAATTATACTATACGCAATCCAGAATCTTGTTATTTCCACTCCACATATGCATCCTGTTATCACTCATTTGACATCTTAAAAAGCTTCGTAATTCAACAACATGTCGTTTCTTAGCTAAATGTCGATGCTAGAATTCCTCGAGATCCCCAAGTTGTTGAGGTCATGTGGAGCAAGTCGATTTTAGATTGGACGAAGGAGAATACAAATGGATCAAGGGGTTCCAAATCTTGCTCGTGGTGGGGCCATTTTTAGTAGTTCGAAAGTTTTGCTCACGGGGCTTTCTTTGCCTATTTAGCCGAGCTTAAGAGTGTTATTTATGCTATTAATTAATATTTCATTTCGTAGGGTTGGTTTCTTTTTTGGCTCGAAGTTGATTCGACTTTTATGGTGAATCTTTTTCATAAAAATCCTTTGATGCCCTTTGAAAGATTCGTCGTGATTGGCCTGCTTACTTCTTTGTTTTCTAATACAGTTCAGAGTGTCATATTTTTAAAAAGGGGACTTGAATTGCTGACGAACTTGTTAATCATGGTACATCGGCCAACGACCAGCTTTGGTAGCCTTCGGCTCTATATTTTGTTACCATATATTACTAAAGATATTAGTTAGATGATTCCGTATAGGTTTAGCTAGTTTTTTTCGAGTTGGTTTCTTTTTTTTCCCTTTTTGGGTTGTTTGTTTGTTTTTCATTCTTTCATGTTTTAATAATATTCGAGTCTGGTAATTATTTTTGGGTAAATTTCAAATAAAACCCTTATGGTTTCATTAATTTTCAGATAAAGGATTGTGATTTAGTTTTTTTCAAAGCAAGGACTGAAGTTTTCAACTATAGCAAAATAAGGATTTTTTCGATTGATACTATTAAAATCACTCTTGACGACTTCAAAAATGATATATTTTAAGAACTACTAATATTCTAAGCAACTTTAATTCTTCAACTTTTTTATTTTGAGATTATTTAGATGATGTTTGGTAAAGAGAAAGAAAGTTAATGTTTAGAGAGAGAAAGTTCCAAAAAAGATGATTTTCGAAAATAAAAAATGTAGTTCCATAGCAAATATGACATTGAACAACTTTAATTCTTGAAATTTTTTATTTTCAGGTCGTTAAAGATGGTTTTAATAGCATTAATCTAAAAGGTCATTGTTTTATTAAAAGATCGTTGTTTTATTTTCTGGGAGTGTCAATTTCGTTGAGATGCTCATAACTTTAGAGAATGACAAACCTGTTTAATTCAAAAAAAAATGTAGCATTCAAAGTCGGTCTGGTCCTAGGCCATGAGTGTGCCTAGGGCCCAAAAAAAATTAGAGGATATATATTAAAAAAATTATACATATATTAATATCATTAGGCTTTAAAAGATCCAAATTATGCCCTAGTGGACCCGTGTGCTACCCCCTAGCGACTAGGGTGAGTTAGAGTTTTTGCCGTCGTCAGTGGTCTCAGCCGCCGCCTCTGGTCGACTACAATACTGGAATCCTTCACCAAGTGCTCTGGAGATTCTACCTCTTGTGGTAAAACTCACTATTTCTGTTACTAAGTTCATTATTATGGAACCAAATATTGAAGCACTGCTGGACAAGGTCACTCTGAACGAAGGGGAAGAAGACATCATTGAGAACATCGGGGATACTACCAGACTGAAAGGTGGTGTGTAACTGGTAGAATCCTATCACCAAAACCGCTCAATGTTCGAATCCTCACCTCGGCCTTAAAGGGTCAATGGCGTACAAACCGGTTTGTAATTGAGGAAGGGGAGGATGGTCATTTTGTTTGCGAGTTTAAATCACGCCGGGATAGAGACCGAATCTTGCGAGAAGGACCCTGGACATTCGAATGCAATCTGATACTGCTAGCTGGTATCCATAGGCACGAAAACCCCTCTGAAATTCCTCTTACTCACTGTTCAATGTGGGTTAGAATATATGATCCGCCCCTTAATCAAAGAAATGAAAATATGGTCCAGGCTATTGGGAAGAGGGTTGGTACTGTCATGGAGGTGGTAAACACAGAAGCAAAGACAATTGGGAAGTATGTTAGGCTTCGGATCAACGTGGATGTACAGAAACCACTACTGAGGAAGAACATGGTGAGGACTTGTAGAGGAGAAGCTATTTGGGTCTTTTTTAAATATGAAAGACTTCCAAACTACTGTTATAAGTGTGGAGTATTAGGACACACGCATGATGACTGCGAGAACATGCCGGAGGAAATTACGGAGGTTGATGATTGGCCACATGGTCCATCTCTCCGGGCTTCTCCTATGAAAATGCAGAGCTCGAACTCGATAGGGCCTCGTGATTCCATCCGGACAGCAAATTCATCAGCTGGGAGTGAGAAGCAGAATGAGCAACAAGCTGGGTCCAGCTTGATAGGAACGACGCAGCCTCGTAGAAAGCTGGATATGACGTTTGGAAGCTCTATGTTAAATGTTGCGGAGTCTGTGAGAGAGAGGCCTGGCGCTTCTGATGTTCGAACCTTGAGAGGGGATGGGAAAGTTACTTCGAAGCTGTGATCGGTCAGAATTGACAGGGAGAGAGGTAAAAAGGGGATGTAGAGTACAGTAAATGGCTAGGGAATGTCAAACGAGAGAGGGCTAGAAGATGATGTGGTTATGCAAGATATTCAGGATCCGAAAAAGAAGTGCATTGACAGTTCGAAGAAGTGCATTGACAGGTCGAAAAATCAAAGGGTGGGGGACTCGGAGGAGCCCCACCCCCAGCCATGAAAACCCTTAGCTGGAACGTTCAAGGTCTGGATAATCCTTGGACGTTCAGAGCCCTCAAGAGATTGATGAGGGAGCATAACCCAGACATCCTTTTCCTAATGGAGACTCGGATAGAGAAATTGGAAAAATGCAATCTGAGTCAAAGCTTTCCGTTCTTTTTTTTTTTTGTTATTAATTCAATTGGTAGGAGTGGTGGATTAATTCTAGGTTGGAGAAAGGAGATTGACCTGGAGATCCGACACTACTCGCAGCACTGTGTTTGTTTCTTTGTTAGTCAAGAGCAAGTGATTGGATGGAGAGGGGTTGGAGTATATGGCTAGCCTGAGAAACAACGTAAACATCTGACCTGGGATCTACTGAAGTATCTGGGCACAATCGACACTTATCCATTACTGTGTTTTGGGGATTTCAATGAAATCCTATGGCCTTCTGAAAAGAAAGGTGGTAGATTTAAAGACAACAGAGAGATGGAAGCCTTCCATGCATGCCTAACGCATTGTAAGCTACAGGATCTTGGATTTACGGACTCAGGATTCACATGGTATAACCGACGGGTAGGGGACGGAGCAATTTGGGATAGGCTTGACAGGTTCTTGGCGGATGAAGCTGGCTAGAACTTCATTCGGTAGCCATAGTTTGACACCTCCCACGGTTCTCATCTGATCATAATCCAATCATTTTAGACACTGCGAGTTTTCGTCAAAGATACACTACAAGAAAATTGCTTTTTGGCAACAACCTTTTGCAACAAAATAAAATTTTGTAGCTATAAATAACTTTTGGTAACGCTATATCTTCAGTTGTTACTAAAGTTTGTTACTGTAAATGACCTAACACCACCCTACGAAAAATTTTGGGGGCCAATAAAAAATAATAGTTTTGGTAACAAAAGATTCATTACTCTAAATTTGCCAATTTACGGTAACAAACACATCTTGTTGCTTTAAATAAAAAACTTTGCGCAACCCAACAAGTAGTTGCTAAAGTTTTTTATTCGACTAATTAAAAAATAAATAACTCTTGCTGTAAATTCTCCCTCCACAAAAAAATAGTCTTGCGGGCTTTGTGTAGAAAATAACTAATTTTTGCAACAACGATGTTGTAGCCGTAGAATAAACCTTGTACAGCTACAAATATGGTCGTTGCAGGTAATAAGTTATATATGGCTACAACCATGTTGTTGTGAAAGATATTTATTTGATTAAAAAATATATACTAATATATATTTCTCTCCGTTCTCCCTCCAAAACTTTTGTAGGGCGGGAATTGTGGAAAAAAAATTGGGAATTTAGCAACAAAGATTTGGTAGCTATAAATAAACACTTGTATAGCTACACCCTAAAGTTGTTGCAAAACCAGTTATTTGATTAATTAAAAAGACCTGCAATTCATTTCTATAGATATTTCTACTAAAAAAAATTCATTTGGTGCGTTTTTGAAAAGAAAATAAGAAGTTTGGCAACAATGTTGTTGTTACGATAAATAATATATATTTTTTGTACGAATTTAAAGACATAAAATAAATTAGGTGTCTACCTCTCTCCCTCCAAAAATTTAGGTTCGCGGGCTAAAATGGAAAAAAAATGCTAGATTTGGCCACAACAATTTTGTTGCAGTTAAGGAAAATATATATAACAACAATGTTTTTATGTTGCTTTAAATATAAAACGTTTAGCTTCGAACTATATTGTTGAAAACGCATATTATTAGATTTATTAAAATAAAATTAATTGATATTAATATTCAGCACTAAAAAAATGGGCGGGAAGTAAAAATAAATAAACAATAAAAAAAAGAAATATCTTATTCTCCCACCTGCCCCTGTCAATTATCTTCTATACCTTTCTATTTTTTATATTTACAAAATCTCTCTAATTGTTCCTCTTCCACAACTCGTAATCGGTTTGAAAGGAAGTAAAGTTGCGGCGATTGACGTGATTCAAAGGGCTGGAGAATGCTTACTAGTTGACGATTTCCAGAAGCCGTCTCCTCTAATTTTCATATTTACAAGTATTTATCAATTTATTGTTCGTTTTGTGTTCTTTGGTTGTATGATTTTTATTTCATACTCATGATTTGCTTTCTAGTTGACGTGAAGCTCTATTCCACTTTTATTGTTTGTTTCTCATTGTATATATATATGTTGCCTTTTATTGATTAGGGTTTTAGTTCAGGATTTCAAATTTCCCCTTTTGTGTTTCTAAATTCTAAATTCAGTTTAGGGTTTTTGATTTCTTGCACCCCATTGATGTTTTTGTTTCTTTATGAGTGATTTCGAAAATCTATAGACAAATTTCTTGTGGGAAATTCATCTTTGCTCAGAAGCACTTGCTAAAAGCAAAACACAACTTAATAATTGGTAGGTTGGAGACTCTGTGTTCAGTTTCAATTGATTAACAGCCAAGTAGAACTACTGAAACATCGATACTATTCAAATATCAATGTTATCAGACTCGGACCGGACCGGCCAGTTCGACCGGTTGAACCGGGAATCGGATAGGCAACCGATCCGAGCCTCTCCGGTTTGTTGAATGTTCAACAAACCGGAGTGACCCGAGGTTGAACCGGAATCCAGCGGTTCGATCGGAAACCGGTGTGACCCCGGTGCTTTCCCAATCCTCTCATTTGCTTTTATACTCACATATAGGTTTGCTCAAGTCTATTTTTTTCGATGTGGGATATACTCTTTCCACTATTTTTCTCTTTTTCTCTTTGTGCAGTTTTTTTCTCTCTGATTTAATACTTCCCAAGTTATAATTTATAAATTTCACCTCCACTATTATATTATTTATAGTTTGAGTGCTTATTAAATAATAGCAAATTAAAAGATTGTATTCAAATTGTTTTGAGAGCCATAAAATAATAAATTAATCATCTTTTTTTTCACTAATAAATTAATTGTTTTTTTTTTTGACATCTTAAGAAACAACATAAGTATTATTGCCTTGGATTTATTTCATTTTCTTACCACTTTAGAAAATTATCTATCAAAAAAGGTAGTTGGTCTACATGTTGATATATTTCAAGTTATTCTAAATTTCATTTATCCGTTATATATTTAAGTCTCAATTTGATAAAAACTAACAAACCAAAAGTTATTTATAATTTGTTTTGGATATATATATAATTTATAAAAATAATTTAAAATTAACTATATATGTTTAATATATATAAATATTATTTATTTATTTATTACGTCATCCGGTTCGACCAATCCGAACCATCCGATCCGACCAAGTGACCCGTGACCCAGCTATCAATCTGGTTTAATGTCCGGTCCGGTTCTGATAACATTGTCAAATATACTAGTATATTATAGACTTGCAGTTACTGGTAAGGGTTCATTTGATGTGTATCAAGAGTTCATAAAAAATGTAAGGAAAGGGCTTTGATGGGTTAGTGTGCAACCCTCCTTAACACTCCAATTTGGAGTGTTGAGATTTAGAATAAAATAACCCTTATCAACCTTACTAACCCTCACTCCTTATAAAACCTTTATTCGAAACACGGGTTGATAATTAAACCTTACTTTAGTATATTAGAATGTTAATTAGAGACTCCTTTACCTCTACTCTGAAAACAGGGTCCATGAGTGAAAATAATATATATTCATTTGAAGCATTGCTAGGAAGCTTATGAAGCATATGGAGCATAGGATTTCATATGACCTGATGTTTATTTTACTGCCAATCTTAACTTGCTCAATTAATGTAACCAATTATTACTAAAAATCTTAACTTACTACATTATTATAACCACTTAGCTCATATTTTATTTAGATGACCCTATCTTCTCTTTTAACCTCCTTTTTACCAAAAAAAAATTGTTAATTTGATGGTCTGCAGTGCTTTTTTTCTTGGGTAAAGTTCAAATAAAACCCATGTGGTTTCATTAATTTTCAGATAAAGGATTGTGGTTTACTTTTTGTCAAAATAAGGATTGAGGTTTTTAACTTTAACAAAATAAGGACTTTTTCGATTGATACTATTAAAATCACATTTGACGACTTCAAAAATGACATATTTTAAGAACTACTAATATTCTAAGCAACTTTAATTCTTCAACTTTTTTATTTTGAGATTGTTTAGATGATGTTTGGTAAAGAGAGAGAAAGTTAGTGTTTAGAGAGAGAAAGTTACAAAAAAGATAATTTTTGAAAATCGAAAATGTATTTCCATAGAAAATATGACATTGAACAACTTTAATTCTTGAAAATTTTCATTTTAAGGTCGTTAAGGATGGTTTTAATAGCATTAATCCAAGTTTGAAACCTCAATCCTTGTTTTGACAAAAAGTAAAGCACAGTCTTTTATCTGAAAATTAGTGAAACCACAAGGATTTTATTTGAACTTTACCCATTTTTCTTTGACCTGCCTATTGTGATTAACTTTAGCTTTATGCTTGTTTAGGACTTTTTTGTTAGTTTAAACTATGGAAGGTACATACATGATCTTATTACTCATTATTTTTCTAGACTTTAAAATGACATGTGTGGTGGTTTAGTTTGATTAAGAATCCAAATTTAATTTGGAACATATTGCTTAATGATATTGAAGACATATCTTGATCTGGTCTATGGTTTAGGTTACTGATGAATACAACTACGTAATTAGAAGAGAGCTGTACAATTTCCGATCATCTTTAAAATTTCCGAGACCTGTACAATTTCTTTCCTGATCATCTTTAAAATTTTCAAGACCTGTACACCACCATTAGTTTGAGTTATCAATTCAAAGTATAGGCAAATATTGTTTTGTCCAATTTCAAACAAAACACCATAAAAAGGTCCCTCGTTTTTGTACAGGGAATTGTCTGTTTATATATGTGATATGATAAGGAGCAAAATTTTGCTCACCTCAAAATACTGTTGCAATGCTGGTGAATATTGATGCAATATATTGTATATTCTTTGAAGTAGGACTAGAAGTACTTCAACTTGATTCCCCAACCGATCCACCTACAAAAATTTGAGGAGAACATCTAAAAAGTTTGTATAAAGGATCAATAGACTATTTTTTTTTTTAGTGAAAATAGACTTTGGAGCAGCCTGAAGCAAGGAAACCCAGCTAGGTTGGTACCTCTTGACAGTCAAACTAACCCCAAACCAATATAAAGGATCAATAGACTATAAGCTTATATATTATGGTAAAGAAGAATTGCAATAGATAATGAATAGTTGGTCTATGTAATTACAAATTAAGACATTTACCTATATTATTCTTGGTCAACAACATTCCCCTTCTCATATCTTATCTTTTAATTATATAAAAAATTGAAAGAAAATGAAAAGAAAAGGAGAAAAGGTTGGAATCAAGAATCTAGAATTAGGGTGAAGACTTTATTCTTGCTGATCAAACTCTCTATTGGGTATAATTGAATTGTTGAATCTTGGTTACTTGGAGATTCTTTATAATTCATATACAATTTGCTAATCTTCTATTGGCCAATAATTTTCCAGCTTTAAACAATTAGACAGCACTAATTCGGAAAGCACTTCACTTTAATTTCTAGAAAAAATGTGTTAGTGCCTAACTTTTTTTAATTCTGATTATCTTAGCATATATTATGAAAGATGATAATAACTATTCTTAGATTTTATCTACCTTTTTATTAAATTTTTTGACGCGGACATCCTAACTGGGATCAATAATAACACGCACCTTGGCGGATCTCCTCTCGGCGTTCCCACAGAGGTTGTATCTAAGAGGGCGGATCCCCTGGACACGCGAGCGGGGCGGATCTAGGCGTACGCCATGAGGCGTACCAACAACTACACTGGGCGGATCTCAAGTTTACTTCCTGCCGAAGGAATTCACCAACAACCTCTGACGCTCCGTACCCGCACCTCTGTACCTGTTGTCTAGGCGCATCACCTATCTTACCCTTTTATTGTTAACCATATTGTAACCCTAATAGGGGTAGTCCCTGTCCTTTACTGATCAATTAGAGGCTGTATTTAAACCCTCATTTTGTAAGGATAAAAAACTTTTATCAATCAAATATCATTTCTCATTGAGATTAAGGTTTATACCTTTGTTTATCGGGATTCACTCCTTCTAGTCTAGCTAGAGAAGAAGATCTTTGTTGGTTTACGATTAAAACCTCCATTTATCGCTTTCAATCTGTATCAGTTGGTATCAGAGCCAATCGTTTCCTGACCCGAAACTTCTTTTGGCAATGGTTCAACCCCGACAACCGCAAGATTCCATGGAAACCAGTGACCGGAGATATGAGGAGCTGAGAGAGCACCTCGCGGAACAAATCCAGGCCAGCCTTGAGCGGCAGAAACAAAACGACCAACGGTTCCAGGAGCTAACCGCTTCCCTGGAAAACCTCAGATTGGAGATCCGTACAGTGGTCAGACCAGCCGTCGGGGAGTCCGACCAGAGGAGGGAAGGAGTCCTTGAACCACGACCCCAAAGGCAACCCACGCCACCTCGACTACCATTGGCAAATGTCCAACTTCCACGAATGGGTCCTAGGGATCCTGAGGTAAGAAGACCCAACTTTGTCCTTGTACATAACGCTGATAGTGATAGTGATGATTTTGAGGATATTGGGGATAATGGTGCCTTTAGAACTGTGAGGAATGGTGGTTCGATTGACGACAGACGTGTGGGTATTGCTAGGGCAGAACCAGATCTAGGGAACTTTGATAGAGATGATGCCTTTAAGCTAAAAATAGACTTACCATCTTTTGGAGGCGAATTGGATATAGAGGGGTTCTTAGATTGGTTATCGGAAGTTGAACGTTTCTTTGAGTATGCTGGTATTCCTGATGAGAGGAAAGTTAGACTGGTGGCGTATCGCCTGAAGGGCGGCGCATCAGTTTGGTGGGATCAGATGAGGGAAGAGAGGAGAAGAGGGGGCAGAGATCCGATTAGATCTTGGCTACGGATGAAGGCGATGCTGAGGGAGCGGTTCTTACCGCCGGACTACGAACAGTATATCTACAGCTCCTACAGAGGATGCTCTCAAGGGACCCGAAGTGTCCATGAGTATACTTCTGAGTTCTTAAGGCTTTCGGCGAGAGCCAACTTGTCTGAAACTGAAAGCCAAAAGACCTCTAGGTATCTAGAAGGGTTGAGATACAATATCCAGGATCGTATTGGCACACAGATGGTGGTTAGAGTACAAGATGCTAGGAATTTAGCCCTCAAGGCTGAGTCCCAACTGACTGGGAGATCCAGGAGATCCGCCACTACTGAGTATACGCCTGGAGGAAGAGATAACGTGAAGTCTTACGACAAAGGCAAGCAGGTGGCGAGTGCCAGTGGGGCCAAGGTTAACAGTGTGGGAAGGGGATCCGTTGGAGATACTAGACCATACAAAGAAGCACCTATACCACCCAAGAGCAACAATCCGTATGCAAGGCCAGCACCTTTCAAATGTTTTCGGTGCAATGAGCCAGGACATAGATCCAACGAGTGTCCTAGAAGGAAGAGCGCCAACATGGTGGAGAGGTATGAAGATGACTATGACGAAGAGGATGAAGTATTTTGTGAACCCTTAGGAGAAGATGATGAGGTGGCGGGTGAAGAGAGGTACGCCATTCTTGTGGTACGGTGTTTGTTAGTCTCCAGCCGGATAGAGGGCGATCAGAGGCACCGACTATTCAGGATCCGCTGTCTTGTGAAGGGCGGGCGATGTAATGTGATAATAGATAGTGGGAGCCAAGAGAACATTATGAGTAGCAGCGCCGTTCAGAAGTTCGGGTTGTTGGTAGAGGCGCACCCTGATCCCTACAGGGTGGGATGGATAAAGAACGTGGGCGAGTTGAGGGTGACCCAGAGATGCAAGGTACCGATTGAGATTGGTAACTATCATGATGAAGTCTGTTGTGATGTGGTCGACATGGATGCATGCCACCTATTGCTGGGCCGACCCTGGCAGTTTGATAACAACGCCACCCACGCCGGAAGAGAGAACACTTACAGATTTATGAAGAATGGGGTGAAGTTTGTCCTTACACCAATGGTGAGAAGGCCAAAGGCCGACGAGAAGTCTACCTTGGTAGTTTGTCCTACACACAAATCGTTCGTCAACGAATGTGAGGAGAGCCAGATGGTGTATGTGGTGATGGTTAAGGCGAATCACGAGGCCGCCCGAAGGGGCGAAAGAGAAATGCCGAATGAAGTGACCCGCCTACTTGGCGAGTATCAAGATCTGTTCCCCGACGAACTGCCGAGTGGGTTACCACCTTTGAGAGATATCCAACATCATGTGCCTGGGGCTAGTTTGCCAAGCCTCCCACATTATCGAATGAGCCCAAAGGAGAATGATGTCATGAGATAAAAAGTGGAGGAACTCATCGAGATGGGATACGTTAGGGAGAGTATGAGTCCTTGCGCTGTTCCAGCTTTACTTACACCGAAGAAGGATGGGTCTTGGCGGATGTGTGTTGACAGTAGGGCTATTAATAAGATCACCATCAAGTATAAGTTCCCGATTCCAAGGTTGGATGACATGTTGGACCAACTTGGCGGATCTCGAGTCTTCTCCAAGATTGATCTCAGGAGTGGGTATCATCAGATACGAATCCGATCTGGGGATGAGTGGAAGACTGCCTTCAAGACAAGAGATGGATTGTATGAATGGTTAGTTATGCCCTTTGGGATGACCAACGCCCCTAGTACTTTTATGAGACTGATGAATCAGGTGCTTCGCCCAGTGATTGGGAAGTTCGTAGTTGTGTATTTTGACGACATTTTGATCCACAGCCAGACCTTGGCGGAACATGAAGAGCACTTGCAGACAGTGTTTGACCTGTTAAGGAAACACCAACTATACGCCAACACCAAGAAGTGTGACTTTGTCATGGAGAGCTTAGTTTTCCTTGGATTCGTGGTCAGCGGGAGTGGAATCCAAGTTGATGGGGAGAAAGTAAGAGCCATCCGAGAATGGCCTACTCCGAGGAACGTGGGGGATATCAGGAGTTTTCATGGGCTAGCAACGTTTTATCGCCGATTCATTAAGAACTTCAGTTCCATAGTGGCCCCGTTGACGGAATGTTTGAAGAAGGGAAAGGGGTTCGAATGGGCGGACGCCCAATAAGAGAGCTTCGCCTTGATCAAGGAAAAGGTGAGTACAGCGCCAGTGCTGGCGTATCCCGATTTTGACAAACTGTTTGAAGTTGAGTGTGATGCCAGTGGAATTGGGATTGGTGGTGTCTTGATGCAAGAAAAGAGGCCCATTGCATACTTCAGTGAGAAGCTCTGTGAGGCACGGCAAAGGTGGGCAACGTATGATCAAGAGTTTTATGCTGTAGTGAGGGCATTGAAAGTATGGGAACATTACTTGGTGGGAAAAGAGTTCATCCTCTACACTGACCATCAAGCTCTCAAATACCTGGGAAGTCATAAGCAACTTCGAAGCGCCATGCACGCCCGGTGGTCTGCCTTCATAGATAAGTTCCCCTATAAGCTTATCCATAAGGCGGGAAAACAGAACATAGTGGCGGACGCCTTGAGTCGGAGGGTTGCACTAATAAAAACAGTCAACCTGGAGACCGATTGTTTCGAACACATCAGAGGAGAGTACCTGGCGGATCCTGACTTTGGAAGTATCTGGGAGAAGTGTCAGCGCCAACCTGGGGATGGGGCGTATCACTTGATGGATGAGTATCTAATGAGGGGCAACCAACTTTGTTTACCCTACACTTCTATCCGCGAGAAGGTGGTCCGAGATCTACATGGCGGATCCCTGTGGGGACATTTTGGGCGAGACAAGACATATGCAGCAGTGAGTTCCCGTTATTTCTGGCCCAAAATGAGAAGAGATGTGGCGTACCTGGTAGAACGATGCTATATCTGCCAGACCGCCAAGGGACACGCTACAAATGCTGGCTTACAGCTACCCTTGCCTGTACCAGAAACCATATGAGAGGATCTGTCCATGGATTTTGTCCTAGGGTTACCCAGAACTCAGAGAGGCATGGATTCCATCTTTGTGGTTGTTGACCGGTTTTCGAAAATGGCACACTTCATACCATGCCGTAAGACTAACGACGCCTCAGCGACTGCCAAACTATTCTTCAAAGAGGTTGTCAGACTACATGGTGTACCAAAGAGCATTGTCTCAGACCGTGACACAAAGTTCCTGAGTCACTTCTGGCGGACCTTGTGGGCTCTTTTTGATACTTCTCTGAAGTTTAGTACCACCGCCCACCCTCAGACAGACGGACAGACAGAAGTGGTCAATCGGACTCTGGGAAACTTACTGCGCAGCAAATGTAAGGATAAGCGCAAGATGTGGGACGTGGTTTTAGCACAAGCTGAGTTCGCCTACAATGGATCTGTACACTCGGGAACTGGGAAGTCACCCTTTGAGGTGGTATACACTAAGACCCCGAATCATGTCCTTGATATAGCCCATCTTCCCAAAGGAAACGTGACTGCAAACCAGCTAGCCAAAGAGTATGTCCAGATGCACCAAGAGGTGAAGGAGACTCTTGAGGAGAGAAACCAGAAACTAAAAGCTAAGGCGGATGAGCACCGCAGGGACCTACAGTTCGAAGTGGGAGATGAGGTTATGGTACACTTGGGAAAAGAGAGACTCGCCAACGCCACAAGAAGCAAGTTTCGACCGAGAAAGTACGGGCCATATAAGATCACCAAGAAGGTCAATGCCAATGCCTATCACATAGCTTTACCAAATTGGCTTGGTAAAGTCTCACCGGCGTTCAATGTTCGTGACCTTAGCCCGTGGAAGTCAGATGGCCCTTTGGAGAACAACACAGACAAGCCAGTGCCGAATTCTTTTAAAGAAGGAGAGAATGATGCGGACATCCTAACTGGGATCAATAATAACACGCACCTTGGCGGATCTCCTCTCGGCGTTCCCACAGAGGTTGTATCTAAGAGGGCGGATCCCCTGGACACGCGAGCGGGGCGGATCTAGGCGTACGCCATGAGGCGTACCAACAACTACACTGGGCGGATCTCAAGTTTACTTCCTGCCGAAGGAATTCACCAACAACCTCTGACGCTCCGTACCTGCACCTCTGTACCTGTTGTCTAGGCGCATCACCTATCTTACCCTTTAATTGTTAACCATATTGTAACCCTAATAGGGGTAGTCCCAGTCCTTTACTGATCAATTAGAGGTTGTATTTAAACCCTCATTTTGTAAGGATAAAAAAACTTTTATCAATCAAATATCATTTCTCATTGAGATTAAGGTTTATACCTTTGTTTATCGGGATTCACTCATTCTAGTCTAGCTAGAGAAGAAGATCTTTGTTGGTTTACGATTAAAACCTCCATTTATCGCTTTCAATCTGTATCATTTTTAAATTAAATTATTCATTAATATAGTATCAGAACTTCTTAAATTATTCATTAATTTACAGTTCAGGTCCTTTCCGTTAAGTCAATATCTGTCTCGCCTGCCCCTGCTACTGCTAACATCTTACGTGCACCTGAAAAGCTCTTTTTACCATTTCTGCCTCGTCCATTAAATTAAGGCTCTGTCCATCTGAGGAGCATACTGCTAAGACTGCCTATTTTATTTGGCAAATGGAATAAACTCCACAACTCTATCGAGTTGGATTTAAGACCAGAAGTTGAGGCTGCATATGGGTGTCCACTTTCTTAAACTTAAAGATAAGGGGATTAATCAACTAGTGATTCAGATATTCCATCTTCCTTTACCAGATTCGCACCTTAGGACAGTCTTTCTCCCTTCACTCTCTACCTCACTTACTAGATAACTCACCAAGTGTTTCCTTCTCTCAACTCAGAGGAAGCCTCTATTTATAGGCAAACCCCCAAGGAAAAATCTGAACTAGCCAGCTAAGGGATGCAAATTCTATAATTATCTTTGCCTCTCTTTACACCATATTCTCATTAAGCCAGTGGCAGGCGGATTTGATAGTATTAGTGAACTCTCCCTTCAGATTGGATTTCCAGACTTGGATGTCTTCATTTTTTTATAGTAAAAAAAGAGAATAGGCTATAGGACTTGGACTGGCTAATTCTAAGAAAAACGAGACAAATTCCCAATCTCCTATGTTGGTCCTCCTTTTTTTAGGTTATGCTCTTCGTCCTCAGGGATCTCCCGCACTGCATATGCACATAACAAAGAAAAGCTGAGTTGCTCCAAAAGTTCGAAGATGTGTTCGGTCCTCCTTAAAATCATAAAATATGCAGTTGTGCTTTTTATTTTTTACTAAAACTAAAAAATTATATAAAAAAGAAAAAAACATTTTGATAATTGTTAAAGTAAATCAGAAATAAACAAGTGAATAATGGACTTCAAATAGTCTATATATTATTGACCAACAAATTGGCTATATATAGCCTTTACAAAACAGAAAGGAGGAAAAGCTGCACCCAACTACGAAATAGCTAACTGATAAAACAAAAAAACAACTAACAGCTATATCCTTTAGAATAGGACAACTCTATGATTAAGTAGTCTTATTAAACTAGAACTCCTAAAAACAAGGACTTTAAACTTATCAAACCCTCCCTTAAACTCAACAATATTGCTTAGTTTATTTCTGGAATTTCGCATACTCCTAGCAGACCCCTAAGCATCTGAAACTGCTCCAACTTTAGAGGTTTTGTTAGAATATCTGCAACTTGTTCTTGAGATCTGCAATGCAACAGCTGGACAACATTCTGCTTTGATAAATCACGTAAAAAATGATAGCGCACATGAATATGCTTACTCCTCCCATGTAGAACTAAGTTTTTTGAAAGCTTAATTGCTGAGTTATTATCACAGAGGATTGTCGTGCACTTTTTGCTTTTGTTCCCGAGCATTTCTAGAATTCTCTTCATCCACACCGCTTGACAAGCGCAAGCAGCAGCAGCTACATATTCAGCCTCGGTGGAAGATAAGGCAACAATTGCTTGTTTTCTAGAAGACCATGCTACTGCCCCAGCACTCATAATAAACGCATATCCTGAAGTGGACTTTCTATCCTCCACACATCCTGCAAAATCACTATCTGTATATGCGATCATTTCACTGCTGCCCTTTTTCTTGTACAAAATACCATAGCCCATGGTACCTTTGATATACCTCAGTACTCTCTTGGCTGCCATCAAATGTGATTCGGTTGGTTGTGACATGTATCTACTGAGAAGGCTTACTACATACATTAAATCTGGACGCGTAGTAGTTAAATACATTAAGCTACCAATCAGTTGCTTGTAGTAGGTGCCATCAACTGCTTCTCCTTGCTCAATTTTAAATCCTGGAACTATAGGATTCAAAACTTCATTGCATTCTTCCATACGGAATCTTCTAAGCACATCCCTTGCATATTTGTTTTGACAAATAAAAATCCCATCTTCCAATTGTTGTACTTCTAATCCAAGAAAGTATTTCATCATTCCTAGATCTGACATTTCAAATTCCCTCATCATAGAACTCTTGAATTCTTTCATCATAGGATCATCATTTCCAGTAAAAATTAGATCGTCAACATATAAGCTAACAATCAAAAGTTTACCTGTACCATTTGTTTTCACAAAAAGGGTCTGCTCACTTTGACATTTTTCAAAACCCTCCCTTAAGAAATAACTCTCTATCCGACTGTACCAAGCACGGGGAGCTTGTTTCAGTCCGTATAGAGCTTTTCTTAATTTGTAGACTTTGTGTGGATGCTCCTTTTTCTCAAAACCTTTAGGCTGTTCGACATAGACATCCTCCAACAATTCACCATGTAAAAATGCCGACTTGACATCTAATTGATAGATTTTCCAACCTTTTTCAGCAGCTAACGCAATGATGATTCGTACTGTGTCCATTCGAGCTACCGGTGCGAAGACTTCAGAATAATCAATCCCATATTCTTGTACGTACCCTTTTGCAACGAGCCGAGCTTTGAATTTGTCAATTTTGCCATGTTCATCCAGCTTGTTCTTAAAGACCCATTTGACTCCAATCTTTTTTGCTCCTGTAGGAAGATCAGTAAGAGTCCATGTTCTATTTTTCTCAATGGACTTGATTTCTACCTCCATCGCTTGTTTCCACTCATCATGTTTTTCTGCTTCCTCAAAGGTCACAGGATCTGTATTAAGAAAGAAAACATTGTTAGCAACATCAGTTGTGTCTTCTTCTTCTTCTGACAGCCCTTCGCCACTTTCAAAATCATTTAACCAGCTAGGCGGCCTTCTTGTTCGTGCTACCACAACTTCTGGTTCATTATTTGTCTCCATTTCTACTTCTTCTTGGTTGTTTTCAACATCTTCATAATCACTTTCAGCATATGTATAATCACTTTCAGCATCTACTTCTTTGTCATCATTTTCTCCCCATTCTAGAGCTTCTTCAATTTCAGGTTCATGCTTTTCATCCCAATCCCAATTCTTTCTCTCTTCAAAAACAACATCTCTGCTGGTTGCAATTTTTTTAGTTACTGGATCATAAATCCTATAACCCTTTGATTCATCACTGATCCCTATGAACACTCCACTAATACTCTTGTCCTCCAATTTTGTTCTTATTGCATCTGGTACATGCCTATGGCATACACATCCGAACACTCTAAGATGCTCAACTGACGGCTTTACTCCGCTCCAAGCCTCTTCAGGGGTTGTGTCTTTTAAAGCTGATGTGGGACAGCGATTGAGCACATAGAATGCCCATTTTACTGCTTCAGGCCAGAAGGTCTTTGGAACCTTCTTTTCAGAAAGCATGCTCCTTACTGAATTCATCACAGTACGATTCTTCCTTTCAGCGACTCCGTTCTGTTGTGGAGTATATGTCGTCGTCAGTTGCCTTTTGATCCCATTTTCTCTACAAAATTGGTTGAATTCGGTGGATGTAAACTCGCCTCCTCGATCTGTTCGCAGTCCCTTGATAGCTAAACCAGTTTCTTTCTCAACAAAAATCTTAAATATTTTGAACATATTAAATGTTTCTGATTTGTCATTAAGAAAGTAAGACCAAGCTTTTCGACTATAATCATCAATCAAACACATCACATACTTCTTACCACTATTCGAAGTAGGAGAAATTGGACCGCACAAGTCCGCATGAATAAGCTCTAACCTTTGAGATGCTCTCCACACACTTTTCTTTGGAAAGGATTTGCGATGTTGTTTCCCTTTTAAGCAATCAACGCATACTTCTCCTGAGATCGTTAGTTGAGGTAGACCACGTACCAATTTTCTCCGTTGCACAGTTTGGAGAGTGGTGTTGCTGATGTGACCAAATCTGCAATGCCAGAGGTTAGCAAGGTCGTGTGCTTCGATGGATGCACAAGTGTTGAAACAAATTTCTTCTTTTGTTTGGTCTAGAGATGACAATCTTTTGGCTATGAGAATAAACATTCGATTTGCAGTGATCTCAGTTTGAATGATAAGACCTTTCTTTGGATGGTAAATTTTGCATTTTCCGGAGCCTATGAGAATGTTGAGTCCTTTCTCCTGAAGCTGTCCTAGGCTCAGCAGATTATTTCGAAGCTCAGGCACAAAATACACATCAGTAACAGTGCAATTAAAACCATCTACCTCCATTTTGATATTCCCCTTTCCAAAGACACGCATTCGTGTGTTGTTTCCAAGTTTCACGGTGGTTTGGAAATTAGCATCCAATTCACAAAACATGTTTTTGTTGCTACACATGTGATTGCTGCATCCTGAGTCCAAAAACCAAATATCTTCCTTTTGCTCACCAATTTCACCAACATAAGCCATCAACAACATTTCTTCCTCCCCATCATGCTCCACATAATTTGCTCGTTTCTCTAATGTGGGACATTCATATGCAAAATGACCCAACTGGTGGCAGCGATAACACTCCAAGGTGGCTTTGTTCAGGGGTGATCGTCCTCTTCCACGGCCTCTACCTCCGAAGCTTCTTCCTGCACCTCTACCCCTTCCACTTTCAACTTTCAAAACTTGTTCTTCGCTGAAATTTTTTTTCTGAAATTTCTGTTCATGGACTAAGAGAGAGCTCCTGAGTTGATTCAATGAAAGACTTTTGATATCTTTCGATTCTTCAATAGAATAGACAACAAAATTCCAGCTTTCTGGAAGTGTACGCAATATCTCCACGATCCTGCAATCCTCCATGACTTCTCCTAGATTGCTCATATTATTGCATACCAACACTACTCTTGAGAAATATTCAGTGATGGACTCACTACTCTTCATCTCTAGTATCTCAAACTCTCTTCGAAGAGCCTGTAACTGTGCATTACGTACCCTTGCATCTCCTTGGAACCTCGTCCTCATAGAATCCCAAAGTTGCTTAGATGTACCTTTCTCCGTGATTGTCTTCAAGGTCGTATTGTCAATGGCTTGAAAAAGGT
The DNA here is from genome assembly GCF_963576675.1 of Euphorbia lathyris. Taxonomy (NCBI): domain Eukaryota; kingdom Viridiplantae; phylum Streptophyta; class Magnoliopsida; order Malpighiales; family Euphorbiaceae; genus Euphorbia; species Euphorbia lathyris. The sequence goes on along the minus strand of NC_088910.1, from coordinate 29,907,809 downwards.
AATTCTTTACCTTTAAATCTTTAAGTTTCAGATCTGCTAGTTCTGCTCTCTGAGCCCCGTTCAAAATCTCGCCTCTCCCTGGTTCAGTGTATCCCGTCTCCACCAGATGCCACCACTCCTTTGAACGTAGCAAATTTTCTATAAGCATGGACCAATACTCATAATCCCCATCAAATTTGGGAATTGTTAACATGCTATGTCCCTCTCCTGCCATTGACAACCTCTCGTGTTTCACTCTAACCTCACAGGTGTTTGCTCTGATACCAGATGTTAAAGTAAATCAGAAATAAACAAGTGAATAATGGACTTCAAATAGTCTATATATTATTGATCAACAAATTGGCTATATATAGCCTTTACAAAACAGAAAGGAGGAAAAGCTGCAGCCAACTACGAAATAGCTAACTGATAAAACAAAAAAAAACAACTAACAGCTATATCCTTTAGAATAGGACAACTCTATGACTAAGTAGTCTTATTAAACTAGAACTCCTAAAAACAAGGACTTTAAACTTATCAATAATTACATAAACCAACTAGTCATAATCTATTGCAATGTGTTAATTCATCTAAAATTTGGAGGAGAAATCTTTATTTTGTTTAAATTTTCTTGCTTCTGATGATCGAGTCCATCCTCCTTAAATTCGGAACTTGCTGTCTGAATCAAACCCTTCTCAACTTCAATACAGTCCAATTCTGGATCATGTTTCTGAGTCAAAAGGTAATCTTCACAAACTTCTAGACTTCTATGTGAGTTGTTAACAGGGCCGTCTCCAGCATTTTGGAGGCCCTAGGCGCATTGTGCATTTTTTTCATATCTAAATCTAATACTATTTTAGAAATAATAAATATTAAATAGTAAAACCAATATATTATTAACTACAATTCAAGTCATATAATAATAACATAAAGCTAATAAATTATTATTCTTCTTGCTTTTGTCTATGTAAAATCGAGTTTTCTTTTATATATTTAAAATCAAGTTTCTTCTCACCAGTCATGCGAGAAGCAAGCAGACGACAAAGTATTAATTTCTGGAAATTAATCTTGGACGGCTGAACTCGAACCTAATTGCAAGATTCTATGGAAAGAAAGAGAAGAATTTATCTTCGAGATTAAAAATTGGTTGAGTCGCGTATTTATTATGAATTACATGCTTAAATCACTATTTGAACATCGATTGATCCAATGAATCTTGTCATTTGGCACTTAATCTATCCAAAATTTTATCATTTGGCCACTGAACTATCCCAATTGGTGAAATTTCAATCCAATTTGGATAGAAACTTAATAGAATTATTGACATATGATGATATTTTGATAATTAGACTTGATAAATTTTAGTTTAGAGATTTATTTTCTTGTTTTAATCTCATTAATTATTTAGGTAAATCAACTTTAAAACGTACGACATGTCAACCTCATATGTCAAAATATCACCACATATTATAAGAAAACAATTTTATCAAGATTTCATCATAATTAAGTAGAATTTCATCAATTTGAATAGTTTATGGTCCAAATGTGACCAAATAATAAATTAGTGGTCAAATATTAAAATTTTAAATAAATTAGAGTCTAAATAACATTTTATACCAAATTATAAATTGTAATTCATAAGTGAATTTCATCTTGTAATTTATAAAAAAATAAAAAATTTAAAAATAACTATAATAACAAAGCAATAATTTATACATTTGTGTTGTCAAAGACTTGATAAATTTTAGTTTAGAGATTTATTTTCTTGTTTTAATCTCATTAATTATTTAGGTAAATCAACTTTAAAACGTACGACATGTCAACCTCATATGTCAAAATATCACCACATATTATAAGAAAACAATTTTATCAAGATTTCATCATAATTAAGTAGAATTTCATCAATTTGAATAGTTTATGGTCCAAATGTGACCAAATAATAAATTAGTGGTCAAATATTAAAATTTTAAATAAATTAGAGTCTAAATAACATTTTATACCAAATTACAAATTGTAATTCATAAGTGAATTTCATCTTGTAATTTATAAAAAAATAAAAAATTTAAAAATAACTATAATAACAAAGCAATAATTTATACATTTGTGTTGTCAAAGACAAAAAAGAAAAAATAAGAGAAAATGTGAACAAAAAAATACTAATCCAGGGAATTGAACTCTCACCCTTGTAAACATTTCCATTATATCTTTATCATTCAAGCTAGCACTATTTCTTGTTATATATTTAATTCTATATAACTTTTAACCATAACTTTTTTAATAATTATCAAATTTTAAAAAAATTCTGATCGGAGGCCCCCGTAAGTCGGAGGCCCTAGGCCGCCGCCTAGGCGGCCTCCCCTTGGAGCCGGCCCTGGTTGTTAAATGAAGTGGATTCTTCTAAGAGTTCAAAATGATTTTGAGCTGCAGCTTCTCTGCATCCAAAACTAGCTTCCTTCACAGACTCAGAAACCACAAGCAGGAAAACTTCTTCCTTGATGAGACTATCAAAATTATGATTATTTATCTCCTTCTTCGGCCGTTTGTACATTTTCCTGAAAAGAAGTTCACATATATCCTCCTTAATTGATTGTTCCAAACACTGAAATCCGAAGCCATAAGTACAATTCGTTGAATTCTTCACCCCATCAGGTTTTCCTACGAACCAATTACTGTGGTTTGCCATATCTTTGAGGCTCTCTTCTAAGGCAATCTGATATATCTTTTCCCCGATTACTGCAGTAATTGTATTATTGGCAGTAGATAAGTACTTTATCTTCTTATTTAAATGGTTGTTCTATATCTTGACATTTTGTTTCCCTATTGTGAATTACATAATATGCTTTGCAAGTGCATGAAAATGATAAAACTAAATCTGCAGTTCACTAATAATCTGAAGTAAATATTGGCTGACTGTAAAAATCAGAATGAGATATTCAATTAGGTCTGTTGAAATATCCATTTGTTTCACATTTGGAAGTCTTAGTATGCTAAATTTTATCCATTTTCATAACTTGTTGAACACCAACTTCTATTCAATTTTATCTCATCATATTTTGTAATATATCTTTGATAAGTCTGAAATGAAATTTATGCTTCAATATTTTGAGTACTATGGTCAGTTTGTAATATATATCCCTGATCAGTTTCTACATGTAATCAATATATATTTAATTGCATGTGACATTTTTTTTTTAGAAACATGAGAATGTCCAACTATAAGAAAAGTTAATATTTCTCAATATTTAGCCACTGATTGTCACTATGTTCTGTTTGATTACTAACTTTTTTCCTATGTACTTTTCTTTGTTGTTTCTTTTTTGAATCAGGTTGGAGTTTCAGGATGATGATATCGATCATGAATGAATCACAGCCGATACAAAAGAAACCCATGTTTTAGGAAAAAGGCTACTTTTTGGATAGCTAACGAACTTTAGGTTATTTTTTTGACAAAGTCGTGCACAAGCTTTTTGTCATCCATGTATTTTTTGGACTTGGTGATGACACATTAAATTAGGTTGATGCAATTAGCTAACGAACTTTAGGTTTTTTTTTTTGACAAAGTCGTGCATAAGCTTTTTGTCATCCATGTATTTTTTGGACTTGGTGATGACACATTAAATTAGGTTGATGTAATTAAGTATGATGATGGGTTAAACCATATGATGAAATACATTGACAATCTAGTTGATGATGATTACTATCTATTGCACTTATATATGTCTATTAAATTAATTTTACAATATAATTAATTATATATATATATATATATATAATTTTGCAACAATAAGCTATTGTCAAATATTAAATTTATGACAACAAATTCTAGTTGTAATGGAAGAAAACTAGTAATGGATACAAGTTCTGTTGTTGCAGAAAAATAAACTTTGCTAACGAAAATGTTGTTACCATTAATGAAACATTGGCAACAACAACAATTGTATCTATAAACGTTAATTTCCTAACGACCACTATTGTTACTATTTAAGTACTTATTGGCAATGACAGAAGTTGTTGCAGAATGTGAAATATATATAACAACGACCACTGTCATTGCAAAACATGAATATAATTCTCTGTTATGTATTCTTGATTTAGCAACAATGTATATTTTGAAACAAACAGTGTCGTTACCAAATAGGTGTTATTGGCAACAAATGGGAGTCGTTACAAAACCCTTTCATAACGGCGTTTGCCATAACGAGAGAAAATCATTGCGCAAAATGAAAAATCGTTGCCAAACATATTTTTGGTAACAATTTTCGCCGTTACCAAAAGTTGTTTTTCCTGTAGTGATATAGGAATAAGTCGAAACGATTCCGCTTTGAACAGAGCTGGCGAAACTTCACACAATGTCGTGACATAATTTCAAACTCCTGGAAGAACTCGGAGTTCTCCGGAAATCAGGTTCAACAAAGAATTGTCGAGGTGGCGGATAAACTGAACACTTGGGATAGAGCTAACTTTGGCAGAATAAAAAGACAGATTCGGGAATGCTCGAGGGAGTTAGAGCTGCTGCAACACGCTGCTGATCCTGATCCTGAATATAAGATTAAAGAATCACAGAAAATGAAAAGACTTTCTGAGTTAGTATTAGTTGAGGAACAGAAATGGAGGCAACGAGCTAGAATTGATTGGCTGAACGAGGGAGATAAACACACAACTTTTTTCCATGCTAAGTGCAACGCGCGTCGCCGTAACAATTGTCTGAGAAAACTGCAGAATGCCTCGGGGCAAGTGGTGGAAGGGCGGGATCGAATTGCTAAAGTTGTGGTTGCATATTTTGCAGACCTATTCGCCACTTCGTATCCTACAGATGGGGTTAACTTCGCTGATAAGACTGAGGCTCGATTAACTGAAAACCAATTTAGCTTGTTGCAGGAGCCGTTCAGCAAAGAGGAGATTTACAATGCGCTTCATCAAATGCATCCTAACAAGTCTCCTGGTCCCGACGGTATGTCAGCTTCCTTCTTTCAAACATATTGGGATATTATGGGGACTGAGGTATGTCAGCTCATTTTGAAAATCTTGGAAACTGGAGATATGCCAACTGAGCTTAATCACACACACATTGTGTTAGGGATTATTGCCAGTTAATCAACTGTAGCGCAGCAGAATTGCGGTTTAAAATTTATTTATAATCCCTTTTAGTTTGATCTTTGTCCATTAACCATTGATTGAATAAAACCTTTTGGATCCGTTTAGGGATAAAACTTACCCGGACTGTCTCTTCAGAGACGGCTGAAGAATCCACAAAGTAGTAAGATCTCCGTAGTCAAGTGCACGAACAGCTATCGAGCCAGAACCGGTGCTAGCCGAAGAACGGAGAAGAACTGGAGAGATTTTGCAATTTTACCAAAATAATTCACTTTTTCCACCAACTATGATTCTGCCGAAAATCAATGTCTCAATGATGGTGGCTGAATTTGTGTATTAGTTAATTAGGGTTTTAGTGTTTTAATTTATATATATATAGTGTATTCCTAAACCTAATTGGTTTAGGGTTAATTGATTAATTACAAAACTAATCCAATCCTAATCTAATTACATAAATAAATACCAATAATATTTATTCTATGCAATTAATTATGATTAGATTAAATTTAATTACCCCAATTAAACAAACATCACTAATTAATAAATTAACATATTAGTTTAATTAATTATTCACCGAATGCAATTTCATTAATTTACAAATTAATTACATCACGTAAGCTAATTAATCAATTAAATACTCAACACTTAAGACCATTAATCAATTACCTTGATACAAAGTATCAATTAATCAATTAATTAACCACCAATTAATTACCTTGATATTTTACTATCAATCAATTAATTAATTTCATCTCTCCAATGTACCGTTCTATAAGTTCTAACTCAGATGTTCGATGTGCACGATCCTATGGGACTGTCGTTAGCTAGCAGTGGGCTCACGGCCCACGGACGGTAAGTGGGTTCTAGTAAACCATTACTGCCCCTAACCAAGACAGAGTTTCAGCAGTCTAAAGATGCAGAGACCCTGTAGTTATCTCTTAACTTCTTTTACCATTTGATATCGATATTATAAACTAGAGGAATGGCGGCTGTCATCCTCTCCGATGTTTATGACATTTCTTGATCTTAAGTAGATTGATGAAACAGATAAGTAAACTACTTATCAGGGTGTGGCCACACACTTATCAATCTCACTTATCAAGTGGTCTGTGATATCATCTCACTATTACATGAGTGGTAATTCCATCACTTCAATATCAATACCAACGTGTTCACCTGTTCACCCAATCATACCCGTATTTAGCATCCTGTTATAGACCTGTTAGGCGTATGTCAAAGTGAACCGGATCCCATATTGATATTATAATGAAATCTGGTCTGAAGATAGTTAGAGACCTACTTAAGAAAACTAATGACACAACCACCATGTAGTTTTCTCGGGCGGATCGATCCAGTCACATGTATACAACATGTACCCATATTCACAACTGACTTATCAAGTGCTATGGCTAGTATCAATTACTACCATACAGTCGTCGAATATACAAGTCTGTGGTCTTAATCATTCTCATGATAGAATAGACTTGGGATATGGTTTTACGATTATCAATCAATGGATTCTCTATTCATATTATAGCACAAGATATAAATGAACTAGATTAATGCCTTTATTAATGTAACACAAATAGTGTATCTATGCAAGAATAATAAAAAAGCATAATACAATATACATGAACCAATGCCTAAGAACTAGGGCACACCAACAGTCTCCCACTTGGACTAGTTCCAAGCAGGCATTGCCCTAATCCCTATAGATCTAGTATGACCATCATGTAGGCGTTGTGCAAGTGCCTTAGTAAATGGATCTGTGACATTGTTCTCGGTGTCAACTCTCTGTAATGTAATGTCACCTCTCGCCTGGATCTCTCGGATGAGGTGAAACTTTCTAAGTACATGTTTGGATCTCTTGTGTGATCGGGGCTCGAGTGCTTTTGCTATGGCACCATTGTTATCCAGAAAACATCAACTGCACCTAGGATAGTAGGAACTACACCTAAGTCAGTTATGAACTTCTTGATCCAAACTGCTTCATTTGCAGCGTCGCATGCAGCTATGTACTCAGCTTCCGTTGTAGAATCGACAATGGTAGGCTGCTTTGAGGATCTCCAACTAATGGCACCACCATTCAGGAGAAAAACATAACCGGACTGTGATTGTTTCTGGTCCTCATCAGTCTCGAAACTTGCATCAGTGTAACCTGATACTGCCAGCTCCTCTTGCCCACCAAAAACTAAAAAGAGATCCTTGGTATGCTTAAGGTACTTTAGGATAGCCTTAACTGCCTTCCAGTGCTCCTCGTCGGGATCTGACTGGTACCGGCTAGTCATGCTAAGTGCAAATGCAACATCTGGCCTTGTACATAACATAGAGTACATGATAGATCCTATAGCTGACGGATATGGGACCTTTTCCATGTTCTCTCTGTCCTGCTTTGTCTAAGGACAATCTTTCTTACCAAGTTTCAACCCATGGCGCATAGGCATGAATCCTTTCTTAGCCTGGTCCATGCTGAATGTTCTAAGAACTTTGTCTATGTACGTTGCCTGACTCAAGCCTAGAAGTCTGTTGGATCTATCTCTGTAGATCCCAATCCCTAAGATCGTTTCGGCTTCTCCTAAGTCTTTCATTGCGAAGCATTTACTTAACCACTGCTTCACGCCTTGCAGTGTTGGTATATCGCCTCCAATGAGCAGTATGTCATTGACATCAAATATCATGAAAGTGGATATGCTCCCACTGAATTTCATATACACACAAGGTTCATCAGGATTCTGCACGAAACCATATTCAGTTATGGCTTCATTAAATCTCTGATTCCAAGACCTAGATGCTTGCTTCAATCCATAAATGGATCTTTGAAGCTTACATACTCGGTTAGGATACTTCGGATCGATAAAACCCTCTGGTTGTGTCATGTAGACATCCTCTAGTAACTTCCCATTCAGGAAAGCGGTTTTAACATCCATCTGCCATATCTCATAGTTATACCATGCAACTATGGCCAGTACTATCCTAATGGATTTGAACATAGCAACTGGTGAAAAGGTTTCATCATAGTCAATTCCTTGGATTTGTCTATAACCTTTTGCCACCAGTCTCCCCTTGAAGGTGTTATCGACTTTTAATTTGAAACACCACTTGCAGCCAATTGTTTTAACACCCGGAGGTGGATCCACCAAGTTCCACACTTGGTTATCACGCATAGACTGCATTTCAGCCTCCATAGCTTTACGCCATTGATCTGATTGTGGGATTTCAATAGCTTCTTGATAAGTTTTGGGCTCATCCTGGTCATCGACCATTATGTCCCCATCATCAGTCACGACAAAACCATACCTTTCGGGTTGATGACGTGTCCTATCAGACCTTCTAGGTTCCTGTGTAACTGGTTCAGCCTCCTCAATTTCTTGAGGACCTAAATCAGTTACCTGAGCATCCTCAGCATCTGCTGTAGGAGTCGATGAGTCTTGAATCTCAGTGAGATCAATATTGCTCCCACTGTCTACTTTGGAAAGGAATTCCTTTTCCAAAAAGACTGCAAACCTAGCCACGAATGTTTTATTCTCGGCTGGGTTATAGAAGTAATAACCCTTAGTTTCCTTAGGGTAACCCATGAAATGGCATTTGACAGATTTGGACTCTAGTTTGCCACTCATCAATTTCTTGACATGTGCATCACAGCCCCAAATCTTCATGAAGGAAACATTGGGCTTTCGGCCCGTCCATAATTCATATGGTGTTCCTTCAACTGCCTTGCTCGGTGTATTATTAATTATATGAGCAGCAGTTTCCAAAGCAAATCCCCAAAAAGAGATAGGGAGAGAAGCTTGACTCATCATTGAGCGGACCATGTCAAGCAGGGTCCTGTTCCTCCTTTCTGACACTCCATTCCATTGGGGTGTACCAGGAGGAGTGAGTTGGGATACAATCCCACACTCTCTCAAGAATGAGACAAACTCTTGGCTCAAGTATTCACCCCCTCTATCGGACCGGAGTGCTTTTACTTTCTTGCCAAGTTGATTTTCTACTTCATTTTTAAAATCTTTGAATCTCAGAAGAGTTTCAGATTTATGTTTCATCAGATACACATACCCGTATCGGCTATAGTCATCTGTGAAGGTAACAAAGTACAGAAAACCAGATCTAGCACTAGTGCTTATTGGACCGCATACATCTGAGTGTATCAGCTCCAATAGCTATGTGGCCCTTACACCAGTTTTGGTGAAAGGTGCCTTTATCATCTTCCCTCTTAAATAAGATTCACACGTGTCATAAGACTGCATGTCGAATGACCATAGCGCTCCACTAGAGTAAAGCCTAGTTATGCGTTTCTCATTTATGTGGCTAAGGCGACAGTGCCAGATATATGTAGGATTTAGTTCATTAGTCTTAATCCTTTTAGCGCTTATGTTATAGATTGATTCACTACGTTTTAGATCAAGGATATACAAACCATTTTCTAGAAATGCGGTTCCATAAACAATATTGCCACGATGTATAGAAATCCTACCACGTCCAATATTAAAATTAAAACCGGAAATATCCAACATAGAAACTGAGATAATATTCCTGCGCATTGCAGGTACAAAACAACAATCTCTAAGTTCTAAAACTAAACCAGTAGGCATCTCTAAAGTGTAATCTCCGATCTCCAAGGCCTCTACACGAGCACCATTACCGACTCGAAGATCCACTTCACCAGATCCTAACAACCTCCTATTTCTCAGTCCCTGCACATTTGAACAAATGTGAGTACCACATCCAGTGTCTAAAACCCAAGATGTAGAAATAGCCAGATTTATCTCAACAACATGAATGCCAGAAACAGAAGGCGCTTCTGTTTCTCCCTTAGCTTTGGACACACATTCTTCTAGTGTCTCTTCTCATTACACTCGTGACAGATATCATCTGTCGAGGCCAACCTACCCTTAGGAGCTGCCACCTTCCTTATCTTTGACTTGGCCTTTTGGGCGTTCGCCTTGGACTTGGACTTGGCCTTTCCCTTAGGCATGTTCCCTTTGTTGGCTGGTAAGGTAGCAGTCAGTACAGATTCCTTCCACTCGTGTCTACAAACCTTTTGCAAGTCTATAGAACAGTCAAGGAAATCAGTCCCTGAAAGTTTTTCCTTTTCCAGGAGTGGTCTGAGTGAGTTGTTGCTTGTTGCAGTCATTATTTCTTTTATGTAATTTGGTGATTTTTTATCTACATGGAAAAATTACATTAGAGTTAGAACAAAGGGCTTAGGCCAAAGATCAAATTAATAATCCATTTTAATTCGTTATTGGTGATATTTATTTGGCTATCTTGACCAAGATCCACAATCCATCAACAATCGACCGAGCTAGGGCTCCGCCGTCGACCATTGACGATTTGGTAGGATAAACTATCCAATCCTCCACGAGGACTCTTGGTTTGATGGGCTTTGTGACACTTAGCACATCTGTGCTTAGGGCCCGCTCTAAGCTAATGCTACCCACGTTGAGTCCAACCACCATACACGCGTTAGCCATACCGAAGTATCCTAACCCTCGACGGCCCACTAATTACTACAGCATACCTACTAGGGCACGTCATACACTGTAGTACTACCTGGGAGGAAGAGGTGTGAATCTGGAAAGCACTTTTAAGCGACTCAATATTTCATTATCCGGATTAATTAAGTGATACGGCTTTAACATATAATTATCGCGGGTGATGATCTGTTGATCATTGCTATTTATATTTTATGTTATACTAAGCAATTATATAATTAAAATAAACATAGAGACTCTATGGGCCTTATAATACATCCTAGTGAAACTAGATAAACTATCTAATCTTCACGGGCTTGCTTCAAGTCTCCTTGTGCTCGGGGAATGTGATAAAAGCGGCACTTGCTGAATCTCTGTGCCATCCCCTCCAGCTGGTCTAGGTATGGGCGCAACCTTTCTTCCCTTACTTCCTAGTTTCCTTGTGCTTGTTTGATAATCAGCTTTGAGTCGCCCCAGATTTCAACGTACGATGCTCCCAATGCTGCTAAAGACTCTAACCCGTAGACGCATGCTTCATACTCGGCCGTATTATTAGTGAGAGGGAACGATAACTTCTTTGCCATTGGGATCTTTTCTCCTTCTAGCAAAATAAGTAACACTCCTACCCTTGCTCCACTTAAATTAACTGCGACGTCGAAGAACATTTTCCACGGTATAACCTCTATGGCGCTCAAGTGCTCATCAGGGAAATAATAATTTATCTCCTCCTCTTCTGCGTTCAGAGGCTGATTGGCCAGAAATTCTGCTACGGCTCTCCCCTTAATAACCTTCTTCGTCATATATTCGATGTCGAACTCTGATAATAACAACAACCATCGGGCCAGCTTCCCGGTTAAGGATGGAGTTCGGTACAGATACTTCACGGGATCCATCCGGGAAATTATGATCACTTTGTAAGACTGAAAATAGTGCCGCAGCTTCTTCGTTAGCCATACTACTGCCACGCACATCTTTTCGATCATATTATACTTAAGCTCGTATTCCAGGAACCTCTTACTCAGATAATACATTGCATGCTCTACACTAGTGTCCCCTTCCTGGGCCAACATTGCTCCAATGGATCGCTCCTCGATCGCTACATATAGGAGAAGTGGTTTTCTGAGTTTGGGTGGTCTCAAAACTGGTGGATTAGCCAAATAGGTCTGGACGCTTTCCAATGCTTACTGGCACTCATCGTTCCAAACCGTGGGTTGATCTTTCCGTAACAGCTTAAATATTGGTTCGCAGATTATGGTGAGTCATGCTATGAACCGACTGATATACTGAACCTGCCCCAGGAATCCTCTTACTTCTTTCTCATTTTTCGGTGCTGGCATTTCCTGTATGGCCTTCACTTTATCGGGATCCACTTCTATCCCCTTGTTACTGATCACATAGCCTAGGGTTTTCCCCGATGAAACACCAAAGAAGAATTTCTTCGGGTTCAACCTTAGCTTGAATTCCTCAATTTGGGCCAAAAATTTCTCACGTGTCGCGAAATGCCTTTCTCTTGTATCTGACTTGACCATTATATCATCCACATAGGCCTCCATCGCTTTGTGTATCATATCGTGGAACAGTACCGTAGCCATTCGTTGATAAGTTGCCCCGGCGTTTTTCAAACCAAACGGCCTAACTCTATAACAGTACGTCCCCCACTCAGTAGTGAACGAGGTTTCGCTTTATGCTTCTCCGCCATCTGAACCTACATGTCCCCCATGAAACCATCCACATTAGTGTGCAGGACGCTGGATGCCGCACTGTCAATCAATACATCGATGTGAGGCAACACGAATTCATCTTTGGGGCAAGCCTTGTTGAGATCTCTGTAATCGACGCACATTCTCACTTTACCGTCTTTCTTTGCGATTGGCACTACATTTGCCACCCAAGGAGGATAGTCGATTACTTCGATAAAGCTTGCCTCTAACTGATTCTTCACCTCCTCTCTGATCTTATCTGCCCATTCTGGCCTCATGCGTCGGAGCTTTTGCTTTACGGGATTAGCATCGGGGTATGTTGGAATACGGTGAGCTACGATGGATTTATCAATTCCTGGCATGTCTTCGTACGTCCAAGCAAACACTATTTCGTATTTTTAATTATTCTCTCAAATTCTTTCCTCTCTTCAATAGTTAATTCTTGAGCAATTTGTATAAGTTTAGGATTTTCATCCGTGCCAAGATTTAAAGTTGACATTTCTATTGCATTGATTTCAAATGTAGGCATGTTATATGAATGAGAATGCATGGAATGATCAGAATCAACATTAAGCAAGTAAGCAAAATCAGAATTCATTTCATTGATAGTATTGGTGAGTACATCATCAGATTCAAACAAAGCGGTAATCTAGTTGTCGTCATCGAGGTTCTTTGGGTTCTTATGAGCCTTGGAGGTGCTTAGTTCATCCACGGCTCCCACGGTTGCCTCAGTAGTAATGGCTTGCTCCTCAGCATTCAGGTCAAGCATCATGATCTCCTCTATGAAGCAGCTTTCCTTTCCTTTTCCCCAGTCGGTAACATCATTGAAGATCTCGAAGCCTGGCTGAATCTTTCCCTCAGCGACTCGGCCCGACTTCGTCATTACAGCAATTTCCATCCCATCATCGGAATTTTCCCAGACATTGATTGGAGCTCTTTGATTGATACCTTCCTCGTCCATGGAACTTCCCCAAATATCTACGACCATCAGATCCATCACGTGAGGGACGTTCGGATTTACGTAGGAAGGGTTCGATGATCCATACCGAGCCCAGCCTACAAGCTCGTCATAATCCTTCAAGAACACCCTGCTCAACCTCTTTGCCACAAGCGGGATAGCACCCTTTCGAATGCACATAAGTTGCTCTTGATCGCTCAGAGTGACCTGACATGAAGCATACTTGAACCTCCACCTTCTTGCGTAATCCACGAATGCTTCCTCGGGAAACTGCTTGATCCTTTCTAAATCTTCCAACGACCCCATCCACGGAATGTATGTCTCATATTTCCGCACAAAGGCTTCCATGAGGGATCCCCAATCCCCTTTTATCTTCCCCGAGAGCATTCGATGCCACATCAAAGCTTCCCCTGTGAGTGTCTTTGGGAAATGCTGAATCAACTTACTTCGATAGAGTCCTGCATCATACATATGAGCACGGAAACGGTTTATGTGATTAATGGGGTTCTTATTTCCCTTGTACTTAGCCATAGTTAATACCGCCTCAGGTGTCTCCTCCTCGGGTGACTCAGGCACTTCCTCTGGATGTCCCCATGCGGTGTATTTCTTGATGAACCTCTTAGTCATTTCAGCCCAATTCACCTTAACATTCATTGGAAGAGATATATACCACACCAGTGACCCTCCTGCCAACGAGTTGCAAAACAAACTCGTAATTTCTTCCTCTTTGAAGCCGAGGGGACCCATAGCGGACAGATAAAAACGTAGGTGCTCCATTGGGTCCTTATCTTCACTATACTTGCTGACAGCTGGAAACAGGCGTTTGATAGGCCCAATTTGCATCGCGCTATGTTTCACCACTTGTGCTTTGGTCTTTCTATACTTCATCAAAAACAAGCTTGCCATCAGCGACCAATCATGCTTAGTCGATTCAAGTAGCAACTGAAACCACCTCAAAGGTTCACCCACTAGCGATAGATAGAACCACGGAGCGACATCTTCTACCTCATATGGCTCTCTAAACATAGCACACACATACCCGAACAAATGGGCTTCGGGATCTTCTACCCCACTGAACAAACTCAACACGGGCCTGGCCCTCTGAGATGACACCTCTTTGGATTTTCCTTCGTCATTTATCACTTCCTCTGTTATTCCCTCTCCTAAGACGGATACATGCAATCCATTTCCCACATTTAACTTGTCTTCGGAACTCAAAAGCTCTTCCTTAAATTCATAGAATGATTCCACCACAAAGCTCTCCTCCATCCCAGATCCGATTGCACTCACCCCATGACTAGGCGATGGATTGCACTTAGGGGGAGGGCTTGCTAACGATGGGTCGACTATTTTCTTTTTATCAATCAGATCCTGGATCTCATGCTTTAGCCTCTCACAATTTTCAATGGTGTGCCCGTAGTTACTATGGAACTCGCAATACCCCCTGGTTATCATCCGTGGTGTGGGTCATGTCTTGTTCTTGGGAGTAAGGGCTTTCAGCAACTCCTTTTTCTGCAATCGTTCGAAAACTTTTGCATAGGTCAGATCAAATTGGGCGAACTGCCTTTTCCCGATAGCGTTAAGTTCAAGCACTTTCACTACGGTAGGTTCTATATTAGCACTTGGCCCTCCGGTACTATACGCCGACTTCGTCCATTTAGTATAAGCTCTTTTCGGCTCTCCATCCCCCCCAACTGTCAAAGCGTAGCCATACATCTGATTAAAATCGGTGAAAGGCATACACCGCAGCTCATTCCTAACATACGGCAAAGTATTACCGATTACCACCCGGATCTGATCCTGCTCCGACGGCTTCTGTTTCATAATTGTCGCCTTAGCTCTCCACCTACTCACAAAGTCAGACAAAGACTCCCCAGCCTGCTGCTTGGTGCTCTTTAGCTCCCTTAAAGTAACCTCAAACATAGTGTTGAAGCTATATTGGGCGATGAATGACTTCGCTAACTCCTTCCAATCCCTCTTTGTCACCAGCGGCAACGCATGAAACCACACGAGGGCACCCCCCTCCAGATAAGCACTGAACAGCCCTAAGATCTGTTCCTCAGTCAGAATTGTGTGCTTCATTGCTGCCACATATTGGTTCACATGGGCGGTAGGATCCCCAGTTCCATCAAACTTCTTCATAACAGGAAGCCGGAACTTCAAAGGCAAAGCAGTTGCCGACGAATAGTTCTTCAGATTATAAAAGTCTTGACCTCCAGAGCTTACCCCACGTAGATCATGCACTTCCTGAGTGATGTGCTGCTTCCATTCCTCTTCCCTTTGCTTTCTCTTCCCCAAACTGCTTGTTACGCAATCCTGATAGTTATCTCCAAAACGGGGACCCGTGCTCACAATGTTCTCAGCTGGTTTACTGCTACTCCTGTCACTCTTAATTGCAAGCCCATCCAGCTAGACTAAAATTGTGGTTAACTGATCGTTGATGTTGTTTACCACTCTTTCTAACCCTGATATTCTCTCATCTGGCGTAGACATACTGACCGAAGACTGAGCTGATTTGGACAATGATGGTTCGGACGCCACAACTGCTGATTCGGAACTGACGATCTGTAACCGATCAAACTGCCTGACTAGCCGGCTACTCTTGCGGTACCAAGATTTCTTAATGGTGACGTCTGCGTAAGCAACACTCGTTTCAATATGTATGCATGATTTATATGCATGAGTCGTGGTGTGTGCGTTTATTATTTTCGGATATATAAGATAAGACGAGCAAACGTTAGTCTAAATACACGTATCACATCATCTCTCTTCCACCCTTATTCCTCCACACACTCGATGGTCCAAGCCTTTTTCTTAGGATTTTGGTTTGGGGCTCATATTGCGGTCCAGGGGACGCATGACGCCGTCGATTATTGTGGAAAAGTAAATCATCCATCAGACAATACAGTTCGTTTTGACATATCAACGTTCAGTGACTAAGATATCGACCAAATGGATTGTCCTTTCGAATAACTCGTCTTTCATTATTTCGCGAGACGCATTAGTTCGGGTTTTGACACCCTTTGAGTGCATCTCGGATTTTAGACGTGGTACGAGTTATCTTTCAGTTCAATCGTTCGTTATTGACAATGACTCGTTCCCTTTTATTCGCGTGGGTTCGTGTCTCAATTTTTGGATTACGACGGGATCTTTTGGATCTATCGAGAGATGTAACCACGTGTTTATTTAGTGATGAAATCACTTTTGGATTTCGTTTTAGGGAACAGACTCATCGCGTAACGTGTTTGTTTTTAGCGTTAAGAATCTGTTTGCTCGTTTTGGCTACGTGAGAAGACGGCGAGTCTTATTTGAGCGCACGGTAACCTTTTGGCTATTAACAACTCTTTATTTCTTCCAATTTACGGGATATATCATCCTAGCATGGTTATAGAAAATCAACGTTTCGTTTAATCGCATGCTTATTCGAAGCAGGGATATTACCGTTCCTTTCCATTTAGGCGCGAGTTAAGCAAACACGCAGATCGGGCCATATTTCTTATAGTTTTGGTAACGGTCGAAATGATCGAGCCATTAGTCAAACCCACAGTCTCGTCCATATGGTGCGATTACGCGGTTTAGCTTAATTCGGCTTCGTGATTTTAAGCGGTGTATATACCCATTGGAGGCACGTATTTAACGACCTTGGTTCATTTTCTTTAACTACTCTCGGGATTGACATATATCGTAGATACGGAAAGATTTTGGTCGTTTCATTTTCTTTTATTTTCTTTAGTCACTTTTACGGATACATCCATTTCTCTTAAGAATAACACAAGGCGTAACGTAAGAGCTCGTTTTTCATTCGGAAAGGACGGGCCACGTTTGCGAAACTCTTTACGTTACAACGGGGTCGTTCAAAACAGAAATGTTCTTTGTTTTCGTTTCGTCATAATCTCGTTTTATCCCAACGTATTTAAAGAATGTGAATAACGGCTATTGTTAATATAATCTTTTGAATCGAGATATAACTATCCTTAATATCAAACCAATTTGAACTAATACGTGCTTACGTCACAACGCATTTCCTGAACATGTGCCTTCTTTGGGACACGGAAAGGGACCAGGCGGGTCGCACAAGTTCATTCATACGAGATGACTAAGTCGTCTTTAGTTCGAATCGTTTCGATGTTTTGGGGTAGTTTGTATATCGGTTTAAGAGTATATATTAACGTACCGTTTCATTTTCTTTACGTATTTTAGGATTAGACACGTATCACGGCAATTTGAAAACACGAACTGATTCATTCATCACATCAAAAATGGTAACGGGTAATCCTATGGCAACTTCTAAGGCTACTATATGCTGACACGGCTGATCGCGGGACCTCACAGGACCGCACAAATTCGCCCCTAACGAATGGATGGGGACCCTTTGGCGCCTTACTGTAAGGGGGAACTTACACTAGCCTCTTTCGAGCGACGAATGGACTCTCGCTAGAGGTTTTGCGGAAATTACCCAAAAGGTTTGCAATAATGCGTATGAATGCATACGAAAAGAAATAATACGATCCGTCCCCGTTAAGGGCTTAATACACGCCTTCCGGAATCAAATTTCTTGCTTCCCTAGCAGAGTCGCCACTTGTTAGACAAGGTGCCGAACGGCCTCGCCCGGGCGGACCGGGGGGTGGACACCTCATGGCGACGTAAGCGGTGATTGGCGCCGAAAGCAACCAATCGTGGAATCAAGCTGCTCGGCAGGACCGGAGCTCGGAGTATGGAAGAGTCGCCACCCACGAATGGGAAAATGAACACCGATCCCTTGCGGGAGACCGGTGAGGGTTCGGGAAACTTAGGTACGAGCCGAGAAGGCTAGCTCCTTTCCGGAGAAAGGCTACTAGGCACCCCAACATCGCCCGGTTATGAACCACCGGCCTCCTACTCAGCGTGTTAGGCGATAACGGACTAATCGCATATTTCTTTAAGTTTAAAATTCATTTGAAACCTTTTCTTTCTCGCTTTGAAAACCGTTTTGAGCATGTTATTGAAGCCATTTTAGTAAAGAATCACCCATTTTACATAAATTTAAAGTATACAGGAGAGAGAGGGGGAGAAGAGAGAATTGATTTATTCACAGTGTGATTTTATGCTTTAGACTATACACTAACTCTAAGCTAATCTCACTCCCCAAAAAACGAGTTTATTTATATGGTTCGTACCTTAATCGCCGTTGGAACGATTTAGGTACGTTTCAAAACCCCGTTAATTTACATGACATCGACTCGAATCGCCTTTGGAACGACTCGAGCGTTTGAAAACGTTTGAACAAGAAGTTTTAACCAAAAACGTGATTAAGCATACAAGTCCATTCATTTTGTACAAAACTGTTTAGTTAGGAAAACGATTCAAAACTTCATTATTTACAATGAAAAGAAACGATTTTAATTACAAGGTTCGCTTAACCCGTCGTTGGAACGAATTAAGGTTTTAAAACATGATGTTTAGGAAGTGGTTTGAAATGATAGAAAAAGCCTTTTATTTACTCTTTAGGAATATCTAGAAAAACTTTTAGTTTAAATAAGCAAATTAAACTTTCTTTTTGTGGTTTGTTTTCCCTTTTTTCACTCAATTACCCTTTATTTGAACATAATTACAACACTTACAAATTAAACCCAAATTCACCCAACCCAAATACTTTTAAAACATATATATATATAGGAACCAAAAGAAAAATAAACATATATATATATACATTTTGGGTAAAATGGTAATTATACCTATAGATTGAAAATAAGTGAAGAAACAATATATCCTATGATTATTAATATGTAAAAATAGTAATGAAAATACTACTAGACACATTACACCTTTATTTTAATAAAACAAATGTAAAAAAGAATGAACAAGGTCCATAAATAAGAAAATAACATTTAATCCCCAAATAGCTTTCACATAATAAGTATATAGAAAATACCATACCCAAATGTACATCTAACATCAAAATGATATCTATTTATCCCAAAACATTTACCAATTAATTACCCAAAACACCCAAGTAGATGATCCCCTAAAATAATACCCAATATGGTTGTGAGTGATTTTTATAAAAAACATATATGTACATATATATATTTTACAAAGCTAAATTAATATAAAGGATATCCCAAGTGTAAAATAAATAGATACTTAATACACTATTATTAATTATATAATCCCAAAAATAATTTTAATAAGATAAATACCAATTATATATACATATACAAGGGACAAATATCAAAAAGTTAAGAAAAGAGGGTTAAAAAGGCATTTTTAAAATTCCAGCATATTTACCGACGGAAAATCCGTCGGTAAACTACCTTTACTGACAGAAAACGGGATATTACAGAAACAGTCCCTTTGAAATTCCAGATTTATCAAGACTTATTAGATCTACTCTATTTCATCATTTTAGCCTCCAAACTACCCCAAATCGGGTCATGGTTTGTAACGGAGGATTCTAAAACGACGTTTTATTGAAAATAGTGGTTCAAAACACTTGTAAACACACGTATCTACGAC
Source organism: Euphorbia lathyris (assembly GCF_963576675.1). Classification (NCBI taxonomy): domain Eukaryota; kingdom Viridiplantae; phylum Streptophyta; class Magnoliopsida; order Malpighiales; family Euphorbiaceae; genus Euphorbia; species Euphorbia lathyris. Next base: position 29,888,112 of record NC_088910.1, on the reverse strand, counting down.
GTTTGGATCCCGAACTACCCTTAAATCGGGTCACGGTTCGTATTGGGATCCAAACAAAGTTTTTATTTCAAAACCAAAACCAAATACTTGTTCAAATGCAAAACAAAAATTAACTTAACAAATCTAAACCATAAAAGTGTAAAAAAACAAATAAATAAATAGATCTAAACCACCAAAAATGCAATAAAAAATTAAACGGGTCTAGTTCCTCAGATTATTACCTCTTCAATCGGTAATGAAAATCCAAATCAAGTCGATTGATCGTGTTTTGAGTCGGTTTTTGTGTTTTTTGGCTTTGTTCGGGTCTCGTCGAATTTCTCCAGGGGTTCGGGTTTTTTTCTTCCTCTCATTTTGCATTGAGCTCCATCCTATTTATAGGCATGAAGGTCCCAACAATTAGTTTATCCTTGGCTCCAAGTAAACTTGGAGCCAAAGATTAGCCAAATTAGCCTAGGAAACTTACTCCCCTTTTCCTTTTTATTTTTGTTTTACTTTATTTATTTTTATATTATTTATTTTTAATAAAATAAAAAAAACAAAAAAAAACAAAAAAAAAATAAAAAATAGAAAAAAAAGGAATGCAAAGCACTTGGCTTTGGCCAAGTGCAGCGAAATTGCACTTGGCCAAAGCCAAGTGCCATTGGGGTGGGCCTAGGCGGCCCAGCCCCTGTCACGGGCCGTCTAACGGCCCGTGACGAACACAGCGGTCCTCGGAACCACGTTTGTATATAAAAATATTTTAAAAAAACTCTAAAATTAACCAAAATCTAAAAATGATTTTATAAAAAATGATTTTTGTCAAAATCGATTTTATAAAATTAGCTTTTACAAAACTATTTTTTTATTGTTCGAATACTAAAACAAAACCCTTATTGACCCGAGATTTTATTAATAACAAAATGGCATGAAATACCCGAACTTGGCAAAATGATTTAAGATTTCATTTGCAGAACCGATTCGCCCGTCGCTCGATTTAATTTATGAATTCAATCAAGCCGGCCTCCACGGTTCCTTCGAACAATGTTTCTATTTATTATTTTTTATCGACTCATCATTTATTTTAATCGACTGATTCGGATCTCTTTTTATAATTTTTCTTCATCGGTCCTCCGACCCCGGTGTCTACAACTGTCTCTTCAGACATTGCTCTTATTCCGAAGGTGAAGAACCCTAATAAAATGCAAGACCTCCGACCTATTGCCCTGTGGAATGTTTTGTACAAAATTGTGTCAAAAACCATTGCAAACAGGTTGAAGACGGTGCTACCTGACATTATTCACGACACTCAATCAGCGTTTGTGGCAGGCAGACAAATCACTGACAACGCAATTATTGATTTTGAGGTCTTCCACAGTATGAAAACAAGGCTGAAAGGGGCTAAGGGTAATTTTTCCCTCAAAATCGATATGAGTAAATCCTAAGATAGGGTCGAATGGCGTTTTTTGCAACAAGTTCTTCAGTAACTGGGATTCCCTGACCACTTTATCAAGCTCATAATGATGTGCGTCTCGACAGTGACTATGTCTTTTTCAATCAATGGCCAACCATCGGACATTATTGTGCTGGCTCGAGGATCACGACAAGGAGATCCTATCTCCCCCTACTTATTCCTTATTTGCACCGAGGCCTTATCTGCTAACATTCGTCATGCTATTACCCGGCGCCAGTTACACGGAATTAAGATTGCGAGGACCAGCCCGGTAATCTCGCACCTCTTTTTTGCTGATGATTCTATCATGTTTAGCACGACAACGATTAGAGAGGCTAGTGTGATTAAAGAAATCCTTCGACAATATGAGCTAGTGTGGGGTCAGATTATTAATCTTGATAAGTCGGAGGTTTTCTTTAGCTTTGGGGTCCCTGCCTCACGAAAAAATGAAATCTGCTCACTCCTTCAAGTAAGGGAAACCGGGGCTTTTCCCAAATACTTGGGGCTCCCAACGATCATTGGGAAATATAAGAAATTGGCATTTGGTTATATCAAAGAGAGGGTCAGAAAACGATTGCAAGGCTGGGAGGAAAGATTTTTGTCGACGGGTGGTAAGGAAGTTCTCATTAAGTCAGTTATCCAGGCTATCCCGCAGTATATGATGTCCTGCTTTTTATTACCAGAATCATTTTGTAGTGAAATTCAAGGTCTAATTAGCCAATTCTGGTGGGGAGGGTTCACTGGCAAGAGAACTATTCACTGGCTAGCCTAGGAAGCAGTGTGCCAAGAAAAGGCAAAGGGAGGTCTTGGGTTCCGATGGTTGCAGTCATTTAATCTGGCTCTGATTGCTAAGCAATGCTGGAGGTTTTTACAGTCTCCTGATTCACTATATGCATGACTGCTAAAGACAAAATACTATCAGCATTCGGATATTCTCAATGCTTCCCTAGGAACGGCACCCAACTTCTTTTGGCGGGGGATCATAAAAGCAACTTAAATTGTTCGGAAAGGAGAGACGTGGAGAGTAGGAAATGGTAGTTCAATCCGCATCATGGCTGACAGATGGGTCCCGGGACTGAATTGTCGAAGGCCTATCGTAATGAAACGGACCCCTGGCCCTATTTTTGTGCAAGAGCTGATTGATAAGGAGAATAATTGATGGGATTTAGGAAAACTGGCAGAAAATCTAATTGCAATGGACATACAAGAGATTGTCAAGATTAGGCTAAGTTTCCGGAGACCTGTGGATGAACGCTATTGGGGAGCGGATAAACGGGGTTTATTCTCAGTGAGAAGTGCATACTATCTGGCAGAACAGTTTCGAAAGGAAGTGACGGATAAACCAGAAAAGTCCCACGGTAACAGCAGCTGGTTCCGAGATATTTGGCGCCTTCGATTACCGGCAAAAATTCATCACTTCTGCTGGAAGTTGGCGAAAGGTCTTCTCCCTTGCCTGGCTGTCCTCGCACGACGGGGATTGATGATCCAGAACGAGTGCAAGGTATGTCACTGTTTCAATGAAACTATAACCCATGTTTTTATCCAATGCCAGGAGGTTAAAAAGCTCTGGAAGAAATCTAGTTTGTCTATTAGATTGGACAAATTACAAGCTGACAGCATGAAGGAGTGGTTGCGGCTGTGTTTTGAAATGCTCCCGCAAATTGAACTTCAGATGGCGATTACCACGATGTGGTGGATTTGGTTCCGACGAAACAAATTCTGGCATGACAACGTATGGATGGGTGCGGAAGTGGTGCTGCAGAAATCCGAGGACTACATCCGCGAGATTGACACGAACACTGCTGCTGAAAGTGATAGTCGTCTCCACATTAGGATTCCGGCCCAATTGAATCATGGCCTTACAAAAGTTTGGTATCCTCCCCCGAGCGGCGTCACAAAAATCAACTATGATGCCAAATTCAAAGCAAATGTCAAGCGTGTAGGGCTGGATTAATTGCACGGAATGCTAATGGAGAAGTTATGGCTTCAGCTGGTGTTCCGCTCAATTACTGTGACTCGGTGGAAGAGGCGGAGCTCCAGGCAGTGTTGGTAGCGATAAAGCTGGCACGGGACTGCTGTTTCAACAATATATCATCATTGAATCCGATGCTCAGACTGTGGTGGTTACGCTAGAAACGAAGAATTTCCCCCACTCTGCACTACGGTTCATGTATGAAGACGTTGTTTGCTGGCTTTCTATTTTTAACAGAGCTTCAGTTCAATATGTAGCTAGACAAGGGAATCAAGCAGCTCATTTTTTAGCCAAATGGGCCTTAGATGTGCATGATCCTATGGTTTTCATAGAAGAGTGCCCCGTCCCAATTTGGCAGTTTATTCATGATAACAACCCAAATTATTCTTGAATAAGGAATAAGGGAAAATTAATAGAGATAATGATAAACCATTATTCCTTCTAAAAGAGATATTTATGCATGATTAATGTGGAATTAATGATAATTAATGCATGATTAATGCTGGGGTGAATATGCAAATAATGAGGAAAAGGAAGGAGTTTCTAGCATTATGCCACACCACGTGGACCATGGCGAGATACGCCATAACGAGATACGCCCGATGAGAGCGAGTAGTGGAGACCCGCCATAGCTCTCAATGAGAGCGTACATACGCCTTGATGGATCTAAGAATACCAAAAGGCGCCTTTTTTACCATCCATGAATGGGAATAAATACAATAATGGCAACTACTAACCCATTAATAAGCTAACGGTCATACTTGAATAAGATCAGTAACCGTCATTAATGAGACATTAATGGAGACTTTCTAGTTACCTAGAGTTACAACTACATTAGTATAAATAGCTTGCATCCCAAGCTATTAAGGTACACTTACTGATTCTCTACTTTTGTGCTTACAGTTTATTCTCAGAAATATTACTGACTTTGGCATCGGAGTGTCCCCGGCCGATCCCAACGGCGCCTCACAGGGAAGTGCTCCGATCAAGGATTTTTCCATAAGTTATCAATTGGTGCGGTGAAGGTGGATCTCTAACTAACAGAAGATCACAAAATCTTGATTGTATAGAGTTTCACAAAGAACAAAACAATGGAGTCAACAGAATAGAAATCACAATCTCAAACTTTGGCTCAATCAGTACAACAAATCTATCAAAAGATACAGTTCTCCATATATTGGTGGGAAAAAGTTTTCTACATTAAATCTGGAGTTTTATGATGAAAAAGATAAGTTTCCTCCCCTTTCTTATTCCATTTTTAATTAAAGAAAATTGAGATCCCTCACTCTTATAAAGTGCTATGAATATCTTACATGTTATTATGATAAATCTAATAAATTGTGAAAGATGAAGTCATAGACACAAATCTTTCATTAAATCTTGCATGCTTATTATGCCCTCATATTTTTATGCATGACAAGTATAATATGAGATTATTATTGAATTAGTACAAACGCATGTATAAAACCCGTAATCTTGGGATTTACAAAAAAAAATCATCCATTCAATGTGATTTTGTCATTTGATATTAAAATATCATAAAAGGGCTCATGTAATTACAAATGATTTAGATCTGGTCGGTCTTTTGGATGAACATGCATATAACTATTAGAAGAAATTACAAAAAAATCATATTTGGTCTTTCCTTGTACAATTTACCATCTATATATGGCTTTTCTCCTATATAGTACTTTTAATATCAGAAATTCATATTTTTGAATATTGTTTTGTCAAACAGTTATTTCATTCCCTTTTTTACAAGGATGTGTCTATTCATATAAAAACTGTTTATTTGACATTGTTAGAATTTCTGTTACCAACACAAGAGACTTGAAAATATTGAGTCTATTTGTAATTATCCTGTAATTGTCCCTAACTATTAAGGCCATTATGGGCTGATGAATTACTAAATGGGATAAACAAAACTTTCATGTCCTGCGCTAACTACAAAATAGTGCAAGTGTCGGTTTCGGATCAGAACATTAATTTATGCAAAATTCTTAGGATATACATGAGAATTCCTTAAAGATTGGAGGATTGTATGTGAAGGTAGGTGAGAGTGGATTTTGAGTAATTTTCCTTACACTCCAAATTGGAGGAGAATCATGGTACATGTATTTTTCTTCCAAAATTTCTCTTTCTCTTTTATTTTATTCGTACAAATGAAATGATATAAGAGTAATTTTATATATAACTATATTATTAAATCATCACTTACCTTTCTTTAATTACACCTCATTCAAATGAGGCTTTAATGATCTCTGAATGACATTAATGTATGGATGCACAATATTAATTGCAAGTAAATAGCAACTATGTAAGATATCTTACTCAATATAGAATGTCATAACTTTTATGACGTTTAAAATAAATATGCTATCTTGGATACTAATGCGCATTGAAATACAAAAGAACATTATTCTTAAACCATTCTCATTATGGTTATTTATTAAGAATTCATTATGATATTCATGTGCAGTAGCAATCTTTATGGTTATGACCGTTATACGTGATATTATTATTAAAACAAGCACGATTAAAATTCTATTATGAATTTGTTTGACATATAATATTTACTCGGTTTTATCCTTTGACTAAGCTCATTCTAGAGTCAGGGACCAACGTGAAGGAATTATTAAGTTGATTCCAAGATGAACTAAAAATTTCATAAAGAGACATTGCATTATACATGATATTTGCCAACAAGGTCAATGCAAACAGTCTTTTACTATGAAGTATGTTCCGTGGATTAAGCCACTGATCCCCAAGGTAAGTGAATATAGCTTTTATGCCTTACCACAATCTTTTAATAATGGACAGAGTTGTAGACACCGACTCGGAGGACCTGTGACAAAAACCTGTAAGAAGACAGTTGAAGCGGTTGGTTCCGGAAGTTTTTAAAGCAAAGATATATAATAAAGAGGGAAGAAGTTAGTGGGAGTCGCGGTCGTCAAGTGGACGGCTCGCAAGTGCTCAGCGATGTGGTGCGAGCGCCTAGCGGCAGCCGACGCGTGTCCGACGACAGTTGGACGCACGTCCGGCAGCGTGGGGCGCACGCTCGACGTCCGCTGGGCCCGAACGCCCGGCAGCGCGGGGCGCACGCTCGACGTCCGCTGGGCGCACACGCCCGGTAGCGCGGAGCGCGCGCTCGACGACCGATGGGCGCGCGCGCCCGACAGCGCGGGATGCACGCCCGGCGGCCGCTGGGCGAGTGCGCCCGACAGCCGCTGGGCGAGCGCCCAGCGACGTTGGGCGGACGTCCAACGCTCGTTGGGCGAACGCCCAACGTCAGTTGGGCGCGCGCCCAACCGAGGTTGGGCGTACGCCCAACGATAGTTGGGCGTTCGCCCTACCAGCTTTAGGCGACGCCCAATTTTATTTGGGCGTCGCCCATATTTTTCCGGGACCCGTGCCTATTTAAGGCACGGATCCCCATGCAATACTAGGGAGGATTTTTTGGAGACTTTCTCACTCTAAGACATTTTTTAGAGAGAGAGTTATTTTTTTGGGAAAAAACATTTTTTTCCTTAAAAAATCCGAATTTCCTAAAAGTTAAAATTTTACCAAAAATACAAAAAACACCGGAAAAGCACGATTCGTGGAATCAACCGACTTCGACTGTCAGATACCGATCTTGAGGTATTATCCGAGGACTAGACTCATTTTATTTTATTTAATTTATTTCTTTTATTTATTTATTTTTATGTTATAATTTTATTTATTTAGTTATTTATTTATTTATCACGTTTTATTTAATTTTTCGTATTTATTTAATTTTCGTCTCGTATTAGATAAACGTTCGGTTTTGTTTTAAAATAAAAACCTCGTTTTAATATCCCAATACGAACCGTGATCCGATTCAAAGGTAGTTCGGGTATTAAAAACGTTGTAATTATAAGTTTTAAGAATGTTTTAAAATAAAAACGTCGTTTTAGGAACTTCCGTTATAAACTATGATCCATTTTTGGTAGTTCGGAAGTCCAAAACGATAGAATAGATCTAATCTAAAGCTTTTAAATAAATCTGGAAAGTTGTGGACTGTTTCTGTAATTTTACGTTTTCTGTCACTAAAGGCTATTTACCGACGGATGTTTCGTCGGTAAAGCTGCTGGAACCTTAAATACCCATTTTTTGAGTCTTTTTCTGATCTTTTTGGCATTTCTTCTTAAGTATATCTCTATTTAATTATGTAAAATACTTGATAAATATATTTTTGGTTTATATAATTATTATCTACATATTATATGTCTATTTGTGTTATGTTAGAAATTTTGATAACTTGTGGAAAAATCCTTGATCGGAGCACTTCCCTGTGGGGCGCCGTTGGGATCGGCCGGGGACACTCCGATGCCAAAGTCAGTAAGGAAGAACAAGAGAGCAAACTGAATTGACAAAGGGTAAGTAAAAGTGTACCTTGATAGCCTAGGGATGTAGGCTATATATAGCTAGGAAGTCGTAACCTTCAGCAACTAGAAGGTCTCCATTAATGCTCCATTAATGGCGGTTACTAGTTACCTTTAAGCTGGCGGTTACTGTTTGATAGCTCATTAATGGTCTTTATGGCCGAGTCGGCGGTTAGCCGTTACTGTGATGAATCATGTGAAAGAGGAGATTCGCCTCATAGGTTCATCAGCGGATCTCACTGAGCTGGACCGTGGAGATCCGCCATCCGGTTCTTCTTGCGGCGTTCTCAAGGTGAATATCCCTTTTGGTCCTTGGGATAATATTCTGTCAGTAAGATGAATATCCTTTTTCGTATTCTTTGATCCGTCAAGGCGTATGTACGCTCTCCTTGAGAGCTATGACGGGTCTCCACTACTCACTCTCATCGGGCGTATCTCGTTATGGCGTATCTCGCCATGGTCCATGTGGCGTGGTATAATGCTAGAGACTCCTTCCTTTTCCTCATTATTTGTATATTCGCCCCTGCATTAATTATCATTAATTCCACATTAATCATGCATAAATATCTCTTTTAGAATGAATAATGGTTTGCCATTATTTCTATTAATTTTCCCTTATTCCTTATTCAAGAATAATTTGGGTTGTTATCAGAAGCCCCCCCTAAAGGTATAAAAAGCTCTTTAGGGCTGTCTAAATGGTGTTTTATTTTTCTATCTTGGAAGAAAGTGGACCCGCCCTAGATGGGGGATCATATATGGAAATGATGCGCCTTTTGGGGCTTCCTTATGCGGGATCTTATGAACAAGATCCGCCCTATGTGGGATCATATATGGATATGATACGCTTTTAGGGGATTTTGCTTCTTCGTGGATAGGTGGCCAACCGTATCCATTGTTAGCCTCTAGGGGCTTCTTGAGAGTTATATTTCCTTTAGAAAGGAATAACCTGCCCTTAGGGATCAGTAAGAATGATCAGCCATTTAGGGACTTTTGTGCATTTTGTGGAGGCGAGACTTTGTTATTTCTATGATGAAGATGAGGATTCATTACTTTGATGAAAACGAGACTTCATTGTTTGGATAAAGACGAGGCTTCATTGATTGGATGAAGATGAGGCTTCATTGATTGGATGAAGACGAGGCTTCATTGATTGGATGAAGACGAGGCTTCATTGATTGGATGAAGACGAGGCTTCATTGATTGGATGAAGACGAGGCTTCATTGATTGGATGAAGACGAGGCTTCATTGATTGGAGATGAAGACGAGGCTTCATTATTTGGAGATGAAGACGAGGCTTCATTATTTGGAGATGAAGACGAGGCTTCATTACTTGGAGATGAAGACGAGGCTTCATTAGTTGGAGATGAAGATGAGGCTTCATTACTTGGAGATGAAGACGAGGCTTCATTAGTTGGATGAACCCTTTGCTTTCCAGAACTATTTTTACTAATGCATTATATCTTTTAGCAAGTAATTTTCTAGAATCTGGTTTAGGATTTCTCCGATTGTTTAGGGTAGGTGGCCAGCCGTACCCCAATGTGTGAACCTTTGTGAAGGTTTAGAAGCTGTTCTATTCCTTCTAGAGAAAGTAAAGCTGCCTAGGGGATCAACTTGCTACCTATCTTTGAGGTGAAGCGATCCGCCCGTAGGACTTGTGAACCCTTCTTTGGGAAGGGAGTGAGAGAGTGTAAAGTCCTTGCGTCCAAGGAATGTTTTAACTCTTTCTCGAATGGTGATCATCTAAAGATGGATCCGCCCATGAGAATGTTCTCCTATCTTTGAGGAGAAAGTTGAGCTCATTTGAAAGCTCCTGAGGGTCTGTGCTTCTTATCTTTATGGAAAGGGGATCCGCCCGTGATGGGATCAATTGTCCTATCTTTGAGGTAATTGATCCACCTGTGGAACTTTTCATTCGCCAGCCACTGGGCGTATATCAGCACTAAAAGCTAGGCAAATGAATATAAGAAGTATGGCGAGAAAGAATAAATTATAAAATATAGGATACTATAACAGTTTAATGCACATATAAGAATATGTAAAAATACTGATTTTTAGGCCCATGGTTCCGTTTTTTCTGAGCAACTAGAACCGCATCCTCAATGATGTTTAACTTATGAGTAATCACATCTGGGCTTACTCCTGTGGGGATCTCATTCTCCTATGTAAATACGCTTTCAGACTCAATGAGAAATTTTTTAACATCCTCTTTGATCTCAAGTTTTAATCCTTTGGCGATCCGCACCCGCTTTCCATCAGCAATAAGGAGCGTTTCTGTGTCGCCCAAAGCTGTAGTGACAAGTTAATATTTCTCACCTTCGTCCTCTTTGGATTGTGGGCGGATTGATAGTGACGCCGAGTATAAGTCTCTTTAGCCACCTTTTGGTTCCCGCTAATCATTACTCCTCCTTTGCTGGTGAGAATGTACATTGTCAGACGACGGATGGAAATTAGGGCTGCAACCTCTGGCCCTTGGTCTGGATAGTGTGACCCGTCACTCCAATGATGTCAACAATGGTTGTTTCTATTTGGATCGGATCAACCTTTAGTTTGGCGAATGCACCTTTGGTGATGACATTGCGAGAACTGCCCATGTCTTTACTCGTTTTATTTTATCTCCTATCCTTGAATCGCCATTGTTACTACCAATGCATCTGCATGTGGAGAGATTACTGGACCTGTTTCTGCAAAAGGAGCAATGGAGGGATGTTTTATCCAGAGCGGATATTTTTGCTTTTTCCACGGGTGGCTGATACACTGGTCCATCTGCTATGACATTAATGACACTTTTGAATTTATTTTTGGGATTTGTTTTCTGCTTGTCATCTTGTTATTTGTTATTCTGGACAAAGCTATCTAGTTTGCCAGCTCCCAGCAAGCTTCAGTGTGGTGGCCAACCTGTAGTACGCTTTGGCGTTTCTTCCAACGGTTACATGCTCCGCTCCTTTGGGTTCGGGATATGTAATGTCCCGCTTATATTGAATCTTTTCTTTTATATTGTGGCAAGTTGGAAGCTTTAAACATTCTGTCCGCTTCGTACCCTAGGATCCGTGCTGTGAATGGCGAATTCATGTTAACTTGATGGCGTACCTTTCTGCATTGTTCTCTTGTCTATATAGAGCGGTATGCCCTCGTCTTTCAATCTCATCATCCGTGTGTTCAATGTTGAATCATGATGGTGAAGCCGGCTCTTGATCTTGATCTCGATCATATTGAGGTTATGCTTGGAGCTATGGTTTAACGCGGATGGATGTTGTCACAACCGTGGGAGCCATTTTATCTAGCTTCGAATATCTTGTCTCCACATCCTTCAACATTTTGCTAACATAATAGATGGAGAACTGCTGACCTTCTTTTTCTTGAATAACCACGGTGCATATAGCTTTATCCATAACAGATTGATACAAATGCAGGTCTCCCCTTCAGATTGGTCTGCTCATCAAGGGTGGTTCTGCTAGGAATTGTTTTATACCTTGATATGCTTATTGACAATCTTTCTAGTATGATGATCCGCCCGTTCAACCTCTGGATCTTTCTCACCCATTGTGGGGTTTTCATTTAGGCGCTCTTTTCACCTTTTTCCTCGCATGGCTTTTATTTAGGCGCTCTTTTCACCTTTTTTCCTCGCAAGGCTTTTATTTTATCTGGATTTGCTCTAACTCCTTTTTGGCCGATGACATAGTCAAGGAATTTTTCTGAAGTGGCTCTGCATATACACTTCTTTGGATTGAGCTTTATTTTTCATATCAGTGTTTGCACTGGTTGTAGTATTAGCAACTCCCTTATACCTGTGGGTTAGAACTGAAAGAACTCCAGAAGTGGGGCATACTTTGTCCATTATTAAAAGATTGTGGTAAGGCATAAAAGCTATATTCACTTACCTTGGGGATCAATGGCTTGATCCATGGAACATACTTCATAGCAAAAGAATGTTTGCATTGGTCTTGTTGGCAAATATCATGTATGATGCAATTCTCTTTATGGAATTTTTAGTTCATCTTGGAATCAACTTAATAATTCCTTCACGTTGGTCACTGCCTCTAGAATGAACTTAGTCAAAGGTAAAACCGAGTAAATATTATATGTCAAACAAATTCATAATAGAATTTTAATCGTGCTTGTTTTAATAATAATATCACGTATAACGGTCATAACCATAAAGATTGCTACTGCACATGAATATCATAATGAATTATTAATAAATAACCATAATGAGAATGGTTTAAGAATAATGTCCTTTTGTATTTCAATGCGCATTAATATCCAAGATAGCATATTTATTTTAAACGTCATAAAAGTTATGGCATTCTATATTGGGTAAGATATCTTACATAGTTGCTATTTACTTGCAATTAATATTGTGCATCCATACATTAATGGCATTCAGAGATCATTAAAGCCTCATTTGAATGAGGTGTAATTAAAGAAAGGTAAGTGATGATTTAATAATATAGTTATATATAAAATTACTCTACTCTTATATCATTTCATTTGTACGAATAAAATAAAAGAGAAAGGGTAATTTTGGAAGAAAAATACATGTACCATGATTCTTCTCCAATTTGGAGTGTAAGGAAAATTACTCAAAATTCACTCTCACCTACCTTCACATACAATCCTCCAATCTTTAAGGAATTCTCATGTATATCCTAAGAATTTTGCATAAATTAATGTTCTGATCCGAAACCGACACTTGCACTATTTTGTAGTTAGCTCAGGACATGAAAGTTTTGTTTATCCAATTTGGTAATTCATCAGCCCATAATGGCCTTAATAGTTAGGGACAATTACAGGATAATTACAAATAGACTCAATATTTTCAAGTCTCTTGTGTTGGTAACAGAAATTCTAACAATGTCAAATAAACAGTTTTTATATGAATAGACACATCCTTGTAAAAAAGGGAATGAAATAACTGTTTGACAAAACAATATTCAAAAATATGAATTTCTGATATTAAAAGTACTATATAGGAGAAAAGCCATATATAGATGGTGAATTATACAAGGAAAAACCAAATATAATTTTTTTTGTAATTTCTTCTAATAGTTATATGCATGTTCATCCAAAAGACCGACCAGATCTAAATCATTTGTAATTACATGAGCCCTTTTATGATATTTTAATGTCAAATGACAAAATCACATTGAATGGATGAATTTTTTGTAAATCCCAAGATTACAGGTCTTATACATGCATCTTGTACTAATTCAATGATAATGGCATATTACACTTGTCATGCATAAAAATATGAGGGTGTAGTAAGCATGTAAGATTTAATGAAAGATTTGTGTCTACTACTTTATCTTTCACAATTTATTAGATTTATCATAATAACATGTAATGATATTCATAGCACTTTATAAGAGTGAGGGATCTCAATTTTCTTTAATTAAAAATGGAATAAGAAAGGGGAGGAAACTTATCTTTTTCATCATAAAATTCCAGATTTAATGTAGAAAACTCTTTCCCACCAATATATGGAGAACTGTATCTTTGGATAGATTTGTTGTACTGATTGAGCCAAAGTTTGAGATTGTGATTTCTATTCTGTTGACTCCATTGTTTTGTTCTTTGTGAAACTCTATACAATCAAGATTTTGTGATCTTCTGTTTGTTAGAGATCCACGCTCACCGCACCAATTGATAACTTGTGGAAAAATCTTTGATCGGAGCACTTCCCTGTGGGGCGCCGTTGGGATCGGCCGGGGACACTCCGATGCCAAAGTCAGTAAGGAAGAACAAGAGAGCAAACTGAATTGACAAAGGGTAAGTAAAAGTGTACCTTGATAGCCTAGAGATGTAGGCTATATATAGCTAGGAAGTTGTAACCTTCAGCAACTAGAAGGTCTCCATTAATGCTCCATTAATGGCGGTTTCTGGTTACCTTTAAGCTGGCGATTACTGTTTGATAGCTCATTAATGGTCTTTATGGCCGAGTCGGCGGTTAGCCGTTACTGTGATGAATCATGTGAAAGAGGAGATTCGCCTCATAGGTTCGTCAGCGGATCTCACTGAGCTGGACCGTGGAGATCCGCCATCCGGTTCTTCTTGCGGCGTTCTCAAGGTGAATATCCCTTTTGGTCCTTGGGATAATATTCTGTCAGTAAGATGAATATCCCTTTTCGTATTCTTTGATCCGTCAAGGCGTATGTACGCTCTCCTTGAGAGCTATGGCGGGTCTCCACTACTCGCTCTCATCGGGCGTATCTCGTTATGGCGTATCTCGCCATGGTCCATGTGGCGTGGCATAATGCTAGAGACTCCTTCCTTTTCCTCATTATTTGCATATTCGCCCCTGCATTAATTATCATTAATTCCACATTAATCATGCATAAATAATTTGGGTTGTTATCAAATTTAGTTTATATTGATTTGGTTTTGTAAATTATATAAGTATATATATATAGTTTTTGTGACTTTTGGGGTGATTAATTGGTTTTTTGGGTTATGATGTAAATATTGTTTTTGAATCAAAGGTTATTTTCTTATTTATGAACTTGCCTCATCATTTTTACATGTTTTGATTATAATATATCATACTTAGTGTTATTTTCATTATTATACATATACTTAGCTATACTATAGGGTATTCTTTGGTTGGTTTTCAAAGTTATATGTATATCATTATTTTTATCTAAAAATATATATATGTATATATGTACATATTCTTCCTTATTCTTTTTGGCATTTGGGGACATGGTTTTAAATTGGTTTTCAATTGAGGAATTTTGATTTAATTGGTTCATTGTTGTAATTATGATAATGTTAAAGGTTAATTGAGTGAAAAGGGGAAAGTAAAATCACAAAAAAAGTTTAATTTGCTTATTTAAACTTAAAGTTTTCTAGATATTCCTAAAAGTGTAAGTAACGTTTTCTTGACATTTTAAACCATTTCTTAAAACATCACGTTTTAAAACCTTAATTCGTTCCAACAACGGATTAAGTGAACCTTGTAATTAAAATTGCTTTTAATTGTAAATAATAGAGTTTTTGAATTGTTTTCTTAACTAAATGGTTTTTGAACAAAATAAATTGACTTGTATGCTTAACCACGTTTTCTTATTAAGGCTTTTATCTCAACATTTTCAAACGCTCGAGTCGTTCCAACGACGATTCGAGTGAACGTCATTAAACGGGGTTTTGAAACGCACCTAAATCGTTCCAACGGCGATTAAGGTACGAACCATGTAAATAAACTCGTTTTTAGGAAGTGAGCTTAGTTTAGAGTTAGTATGTAATACGAAGCATAAATCACATTGTAAACAAATCAATTCTTCTTCTCCCCCTCTCTCTCCTATGTATTTTGAACTGATGTAAATGGGTGATTCTTTACCAAAATGGCTTTCCATAATATATGCTCAAAACGGTTTTCAAAACGAGAAAGAAAAGGTTTCAAATGAATTTTAAACTTAAAGAAATATGCAATTAGTCCGTTATCGCCTAACACGCTGAGTAGGAGGCCGGTGGTTCATAACTGGGCGATGTCGGGGTGCCTAGTAGCCTTTCTCCGGAAAGGAGCTAGCCTTCTCGGCTCGTACCTAAGTTTCTCGAACCCTCACCGGTCTCCCGCAAGGGATCGGTGTTCATTTTCCCATTCATGGGTGGCAACTCTTCCATACTCCGAGCTCCGATCCTGCCGAGCAGCTTGATTCCACGATTGGTTGCTTTCGGCGCCAATCACCGCTTACGTCGCCATGAGGTGTCCACCCCCCGGTCCGCCCGGGAGATTAGGCCGCGGCACCTCGTCTAACAAGTGGCGACTCTGCTGGGGAAGCGAGAAATTTGATTCCGGAAGGCGTGTATTAAGCCCTTAACGGGGACGGATCGTATTATTTCTTTTCGTATGCATTCATAAGCATTATTGCAAACCTTTTGGGTAATTTCCGTGAAACCTCTAGCGAGAGTCCATTCGTCGCTCGAAAGAGGCTAGCGTAAGTTCCCCCTTACAGTAAGGCGCCAAAGGGTCCCCATCCATTCGTTAGGGGCGAATTTGTGCGGTCCTGTGAGGTCCCGCGATCAGCCGTGTCAGCATATAGTAGCCTTAGAAGTTTCCATAGGATTACCCGTTACTATTTTTGATGTGATAAATGAATCAGTTCGTGTTTTCAAATTGCCATGATACGTGTCTAATCCTAGAATATGTAAAGAAAATGAAACGATACGTTAATATATACTCTTAAACCGATATACAAACTACCCCAAACCATCGAAACAATTCGAACTAAAGACGACTTAGTCGTCTCGTATGAATGAACTTGTGCGACTGATGCGCCCTCACCTACGTTAGAGATGAGAACTCACTAAGGGATAAGTGTACCCCGTCGTTATCAAGTAATAAATTTCTGGTTAAGTCCAGGTTATCGTCCACAGGATTTATTTCTGCAAGTATCGAGCTACTTGGTTTCGGGTGTTATCTAGGCTTAGGGGGGTTTTGAGTTGGTTTTTCTAAGTTAATCTACTCCTAGGTTGATTTATACTATTCCTAGCTAAGTTATCTGATTCTAACTAAGTTATTCTATGCCTAATTAAGTTACTCTACCCCTAATTAAGTTAAACTACTCCTAAGTGATCTTTTACCAATGCGATTAACCGAAGGAACATGAAGGGATACGATGATAATGAGAATAGATTATTAAGCAATTGAATTAAAACCTAAGTCACTTGTGTCCGAGGCGATTAACCCGACTTATCCTCCTAAAGTCCCTAGTTCGTGATTCCCTTGTAAGGCCGAAACTAGCTCTAAGGCTCAGTAATTTGGGCTTAATCTTCTATAGGGTCGTCAATCCTATAGGCACTGATTAGGTCAGATTCAGCTCGCAATATGTGCCAACTTGATTTTGGGATTATCGAATGAGTTAAACCAATCAGCCAAAGCGTAAGACAAAGATTAAAACATTAAAACAATTGAATAAACAAGAACTATAATATATATCAAAGATGGAAATTATTGTCACGAAGTTACAATAAGCCTAGAATTCATAACATGTATCAGAGGCTAGACAGAATGTAAAAGAAGAAAAATCCCTTTCAGGGAACCTGTCTACCAATGCAGGTGTCTTTCTAGGACTTAAGGATGGAGCTTGAGCAATCCTCGGTGTACGAAGCTTCGGAGGTGTCTTCAATGGAGGTTTGAAGGATATGGAGGAGGTGGAGAGGATTTCTCAAGAGGAAAACTAAGAAAATTACAAAGATAAAAGATATCTAATTTACATTGGAAAACTCTATTTATAGGCGTGGCTCGGCCCTCTTTTTGACCTATTTTTGTGTCCTCATTGATGTAGGAAGTCGTGGGGTCCATCGTGGCTTCGTGGGGGCGGAATTGGTCTTTTTGACCAATTCCCGCAGGTCTGCTCGCCGAGCAGGGCGAGCAGGGCTACTCGCGATGAGCAGCGCCCTGCTCGGCGAGCAGGCCTCTGGCGGCCTGCTCGGCGAGCAGGCCTCTGGTGACCTGCTCGGCGAGCAGGCACAGCTTGCTCGGTGAGCAGGCAGAGTGCCTGGGCGGTGCCTGGGCTGCTCGCCGAGCAGCGCCCGGGCTGCGCGCCGATGCTCTATTCGCCGAGCGACTGCCGGGGGTCCCCGAGACTCGATTTTTGCCTGAAATTGATCATGTTTTAACCTGCACACGCACATAAACTCCAAACAACATTAGTCCAAGGGCTAAATTGACCCGCCAATCGCTTATTTGAGCAAACGCTTCGTTTGGTGCGACTTTTGACGGATCAATTAGCTTCAAAAGATAACGGAATTATAATATGCATGCCATTTTGGCCGTATTTGCCTAAATTGATCATAAAACGAGCCTAAACAACGAAAAGTAAATAAAACGTTTCCAATTTCTAACTAACTCACACAAAAGCATTTAAATGCGAGAATTGCTCGCTTATTAACTAAATAACGCTAAAACCCGTCCTAAAACCGTACCCAAAGATAGGGTTTTTGACCCCTATCAAACCTCCTCGCACTTAAAACTTTACTTATCCCCAAGTAAACTAAAAAACTAAACCCGTAATCACAAGCAAGCTAGAAAACCTCCCGGTTTTGACTAGGTGCTTGACACAATTTCGAGCATCTGTAATTACATGCATTCGGAAATACAAAGTAGAGACACGATATCCAAAAGCCGCATTTCAATTATCATGGGTCATAGTTTTAAGCAAAAGGACACATGTTCAATTAAACGAGCTTGAGGGGATCGCTAAGTAGAACACCTCACCATAGGTAGTTCACTCATTCACACAATTTTGGTGGCTAAAGTGTTTACTCTCGGCTTATGTTCTTGCTTAGGATTACGTTGATTTTGCACGTTCATCCGAGTTTCTCTACTATGCTATATGACTCTGATGATATCAAAAACAGCCTCTAATTGGGGTTGTAATGTGGTTAGAGGGTTAAAGGTACAACAAGGGTTAATAGTTCTAGCGCTAGAAAAACAAAGTTAAAATGGCTTTAGCGAGTATGAAGTGACTGAGCTTTTTATTTATTCACTATTCTCTTTTTGGGATGTTTTCTTGAGATGTTTTTTATTTTAAGAACTGGGGAATGAAGTTCTCCCCTTTTTGTTCGTCTCTTTTCTTTCCTTTTCTTTTTCTGTTTCTCTCTTTTTCCCTTTTCTCTTTTTTTTTTTTTTGGATAGTGATGCTCATTCACTTCTTAGCCTTTTGGCTTGCTACTATAATGCCATAAACAAAGAAAAAGCGCTAGGAGAAAGCAAAGGCTCAATTTGTGCTTTGCAAAAACTTGGGTTAAGTAGCAAACCAAGTTGTGGTTTGCAAAAATAGGTTAGAACGAAAGAAAAATCTATCAACTACAAAAATATAGGCTCAAAGGGGCTTCTTAGAGTGGATGAAAAAGAGAAAATAAGGTAAAGAAAAATGGTTAATTCTAATGAGGCTGATTCATCGTTTATCATTTCAAATCATTGCATGTAGGTTCAACACAGTATTAGGTGCAAAATCTGTAATCTTTCCACAAGTCAAAGCATTCACACAAAAATGTCAAGAAAAAGAGCTTTTTGATGTTCGCTCTTAGGCTCAAATTCAACTCACAATTCTTTGGGTTTCAATTTTGTGTTTACTAGTTTTCCCCAAACTCAAGTTCAACATCACATGCCTTCAATTCTTAAGTTATCTACCTAAGTAATGATTTTAGCATTTCTTCAAAAGTATGGTCTAAATGCAAACTTTAGCTCATGCTCTTACAGATACAAGGATTGTGTCCTACACCTAAACTAGTTGTCATGCAATCTTAGATTCGGTTCTCAGCCCTCAAGGGCAACTAACGAAGTTTAGATTCGAAGGAGGTTCACGGTTTTAGATCCTAAACATGCGAGAACATAAATAAAACCCAAAAACGCTAAACTAAACTAGACACGACGCAACAAAAATTTAAAAATTATACAATTTTTGTAAGTTTGTCTACCCCTCCTCCTCACACTAAAAATATGCAATAAGTTCCAACATTGCATCACAAACCATAAACTACAAGTGCAAAAAGTTAGGGTGGAGAAGAAAACTTACGGATTTTATCGCAATCGCCAAAAATTTGATGATTTGCGGTGCAAAATTTTTTTATTTATTTATTTATTATTATTATTTTTCAGCTCCATTCGGGAAAAAAAAATCTCGAACAGTTTGCTTATCGCGGCCGAACAGCAGTGCCCAGCGGTAGGCTGGGCGCAGTGCCCAGCGGCGGGCTGCGCGCCAGCACCCAGCGGCGGGCTGGGCGCAGTGCCCAGCGGCAGGCTGCGCGCTAGCGCCCAGCGGCGGGCTGGGCGCCAGCCTGCTCGCCGAGCTGGGCCTCCTGGGCCAAAAAATATATATTTTTTTAAAAAAATTTTATTTTAAACCTGAAAACTTTAAAATAAAAATAAAAATAAAATAAAATAAAATAAAATAAAATAAAAGAAAACTAAACAACTAAAAAAATATTTATTTATTTAATTTTTTTTTTTTAAACGAACATTTTTTTAAAAAAAACGTAAAAGAAAACTAAAAAGACTAAACTAAAAAAATCAATGTATAATCTAAATAAAATAAACCTGAAAAGTTTTATTAAAACTTGGGTTGCCTCCGAAGAAGCGCTACGTTATAGTCGGTGAGCTCGACATAGAATTCCCGCCTAGGTGTATGCTTCTACTCGCGTTAGGAACTCGAACTCCTTAACAAATAACCCGTACCTACAAAACGGATTAAGAGCCTCAAATAAGTTTAATGAAAGTAGGAGTCCGAATTTAAACATATTATGAAAAAGTTTGGTTTGCTCCCTTTTGGATTCTCTTGGTAGGTCGAAGAGAATGAAAACTTCTGAACAAGGAGTAAATCCAAACTTTTCGAACTTTTGAGGAAAAGGTAGTTGATATACACAAGCTTTGATTTGATCATTTATTTCTATCACATGATTTAGAATTTCAGATTTTGAACCGGGGTTGCTTACCGCTTCCGGTTCTTCACTTACCTTGAGTGATGCATGTGACAGTGGACTTGGTTCTACCTTTTCGTCATTCCTCAAAGAGATGGCTTGAGCTGATCCCCTTTGTGGGATTTCTATGTTTTCCTTTATGCTTGGGAGGGCATCTCGGGAGTGCTCTTGCATCTCATGGTTTATTTGAGCCAATTGGTTGCTCAAGTCCTTGCAAACCTCCTCATTGATTGTAAGTCGGGCTGATATTCCTTTCAAAAGGGACAGCACCTCATCTCGTGAGCTAGAGGGTTATGGAGGAACTTGGCTTGCTTGTTCGTAAGGGAACATTCCCAATTCGTTTTCCCTGTGCTCATTAACAAACCTATTTGGAGGCCTCAACATGTTAGGGTTCCCGTAGGACAGATTTGAGTGTTGAGGTCTCCTCCAATCACTATCATAAAAGCTGTAAGAATTGGGGTTAGAATTATACCTTTAGTGATTACCCACAAAACTTACACTTTCATTGGTGTTGAGGCTCAGTTTCGCCATCAAGATATCCATTTTCTTATTTAACTCGGCCATGGAGGGATTGGGAGCCTCATTCTCCAGGGCATGAATGTATTGTCTTGATGGGATAGTAAACTCTTGAGCTTGCCACTCGACTCTTTCTTGCCAATTCATTGATCAGAGAATGCTGAGAAAAAGTAAAGTTCTAACACAAAAGTTGATAAGCCAGTTTTTACAGCTATGAATACAAAATTTTAATAAGTATAAAAGAGTATACAGAATTATATATAAACAAGTATAAATGATATAGACAAAGGATATTCACAAACGAATGCCTAAACTAACAAATCGACCTTTGGTTCGATATTGCAGAAGAAATAAATCCCCGGCAAAGGCGCCAAAAACTTGATGCGCCCTCACCTACGTTAGAGATGAGAACTCACTAAGGGATAAGTGTACCCCGTCGTTATCAAGTAATAAATTTCTGGTTAAGTCCAGGTTATCGTCCACAGGATTTATTTCTGCAAGTATCGAGCTACTTGGTTTCAGGTGTTATCTAGGCTTAGGGGGGTTTTGAGTTGGTTTTTCTAAGTTAATCTACTCCTAGGTTGATTTATACTATTCTTAGCTAAGTTATCTGATTCTAACTAAGTTATTCTACGCCTAATTAAGTTACTCTACCCCTAATTAAGTTAAACTACTCCTAAGTGATCTTTTACCAATGCGATTAACCGAAGGAACATGAAGGGATACGATGATAATGAGAATAGATTGTTAAGCAATTGAATTAAAACCTAAGTCACTTGTGTCCGAGGCGATTAACCCGACCTATCCTCCTAAAGTCCCTAGTTCGTGATTCCTTTGTAAGGCCGAAACTAGCTCTAAGGCTCAGTAATTTGGGCTTAATCTTCTATAGGGTTGTCAATCCTATAGGCACTGACTAGGTCAGATTCAGCTCGCAATATGTGCCAACTTGATTTTGGGATTATCGAATGAGTTAAACCAATCAGACAAAGCGTAAGACAAAGATTAAAACATTAAAACAATTGAATAAACAAGAACTATAATATATATCAAAGATGGAAATTATTGTCACGAAGTTACAATAAGCCTAGAATTCATAACATGTATCAGAGGCTAGACAAAATGTAAAAGAAGAAAAATCCCTTTCAGGGAACCTGTCTACCAATGCAGGCGTCTTTCTAGGACTTAAGGATGGAGCTTGAGCAATCCTCGGTGTACGGAGCTTCGGAGGTGTCTTCAATGGAGGTTTGAAGGATATGGAGGAGGTGGAGAGGATTTCTCAAGAGGAAAACTAAGAAAATTACAAAGATAAAAGATATCTAATTTACATTGGAAAAACTCTATTTATAGGCGTGCCTCGGCCCTCTTTTTGACCTATTTTCGTGTCCTCATTGATGTAGGAAGTCGTGGGGTCCATCGTGGCTTCGTGGGGGCGGAATTGGTCTTTTTGACCAATTCCCGCAGGTCTGCTCGCCGAGCAGGGCGAGCTACTCGACGAGCAGGGCTACTCGCGACGAGCAGCGCCCTGCTCGGTGAGCAGGCCTCTGGCGGCCTGCTCGGCGAGCAAGCACAGCCTGCTCGGCGAGCAGGCACAGTGCCTGGGCAGTGCCTGGGCGGTGCCTGGGCTGCTCGCCGAGCAGCGCCCGGGCTGCGCGCCGATGCTCTATTCGCCGAGCGACTGCCGGGGGTCCCCGAGACTCGATTTTTGCCTGAAATTGATCATGTTTTAACCTGCACACGCACATAAACTCCAAACAACATTAGTCCAAGGGCTAAATTGACCCGCCAATCGCTTATTTGAGCAAACGCTTCGTTTGGTGCGACTTTTGACGGATCAATTAGCTTCAAAAGATAACGGAATTATAATATGCATGCCATTTTGGCCGTATTTGCCTAAATTGATCATAAAACGAGCCTAAACAACGAAAAGTAAATAAAACGTTTCCAATTTCTAACTAACTCACACAAAAGCATTTAAATGCGAGAATTGCTCGCTTATTAACTAAATAACGCTAAAACCCGTCCTAAAACCGTACCCAAAGATAGGGGTTTTTTACCCCTATCAACGACCCGCCTGGTCCCTTTCCGTGTCCCGAAGAAGGCACATGTTCAGGAAATACGTTATGACGTAAGCACGTATTAGTACGAATCGTTTTGATATCAAGGATAGTTATATCTCGATTCAAAAGACTATATTAACGATAGCCGTCATTCGCATTCTTTAAATACGTTGGGATAAAGCGAAATCATGACGAAACGAAAACGAAGAACATTTCTGTTTTAAACGACCCCGTTGTAACGTAAAAAGTTTCGCAAACGTGGCCCGTCCCTTCCGAATAAAAGACGAGCTCTTACGTTATGCCTTGCGTTGTTCTAAAGAGAAATGGACGTATCCGCAAAAATTGACTAAGAAAATAAAAGAAAAGCAAAAATAAACAAACGACCAAAGTCATTCTGTATCTACGATATATATCCATCCCGAGGGAAGTTAAAGAAAATAAACCAATGCCGTTAAATACGTGCCTCGAGCCGGTATGTACGCCGTTTAAAATCATAAAGCCGAATTAAGCTAAACCGCATGATTGCACCATATGGACGAGACTGTGGGTTTGACTAATGGCTCGATCATTTCGACCATTACCAAAACTACAAGAAATATGGCCCGATCTGCGCGTTTGCTTAACTCGCGCCTAAATGAAAAAGAACGGTAAGATCCCTGCTTCGAATAAGCATGCGATTAAACAAAACGTTGATTTTCTACAACCACGCTAGGGTGATATATCCCGTAAATTGGAAGAAATAAAGAGTTGTTATTAGCCGAAAGATTATCGTACGCTCGAATAAGACTCGCCGTCTTTTCACGTAGCAAAAAACGAGCAAACGGATTCTTAACGCTAAAAACAAACCTGTTACGCAATGAGTCCGTTCCTTAAAAGTGCTTTCATCACTAAATAAACACGTGGTTACGTCTCTCGATAGATCCAAAAAGATCCCGTCGTAATCCAAAAATCGAGACACGAACCCACGCGAATAAAAGGGAACGAGTCATTGTCAATAACGAACGGTTGAACTGAAAGAATAACTCGTACCACGTCTAAAATCCGAGATGCATTCAAAGGGAGTCAAAACCCGAACTAATGCGTCTCGCAAAATGACAAAAGACGAGTTATTTCGAAAAGACAATCCAACTTGGTCGATATCTTAGTCACTGAATGCTGATACGTTAAAAAGAACTGTATTGTCTGATGAATGATTTACTTTTCCGTAATAATTGACGGCATCACGCGTCCCCTGGACCGCAATATGAGCCCCAAACCAAAATCCTAGGAAAGAGACTTGGACCATCGAGTGTGTGGAGGAATAAGGGTGGAAGAGAGATGTTGTGATACGTGTAATTAGACTGACGTTTGTTCTTCTTATCTTATATATCCGTAAATAAATAAACGCACACACCACGAATCATGCATATAAAATCATGCATACATACTAATGGATGACCGTTCACGCAGACTTCATCATTAAGCGGTTGTGGTTTCGCGAGAGTAACCGGTTAGTCATGCAGTTTGATCAGCTACAGATTGACAGTTTTGAATCGGCAGTTGTGGCTTCTGAATCATCTTCGTCCGAGTATACTCAGTCTTCAGCCAGTATGTCTGCGATCGATGAAAAGGTGGCTGAATTGGAAAACTCTGTGAACAACATTAATGATCAGTTGGCTGCAATTTTGGCCCAGCTAGCTAAGCTGGCATTGAAGGATAACAAGAATGGTAGTAAGCGTGCTGAGAATGAGGTAAACACTGGTCCCCGCTTCGGGAACGAGGATGACTATCAGGATTACATCCAGAAACAGCTTGAGAAAGAGAAGGCTAAGGAAGAGGAGTGGAAGCAGCACATCACTCAGGAGGTGCAGGATCTGCGTGGGGGAAGCTCCGGGAGTCAGGACTTTTATAACTTGAAGAATTGTTTATCGGCAACTGCTTTACCTTTGAAATTCCGGCTCCCTGACATGAAAAAGTTCGATGGAACTGGGGATCCCACTGCCCACATGAATCAGTATGTTGCTGTGATGAAACACACGATCCTGACTGAGGATCAAGTCCTGGGGCTGTTTAACACTTATCTGGAGGGGGCTGCCCTCACATGGTTTCATGCATTGCCGATGGTGACGAAGAGGGATTAGAAAGAGTTAGCGAAGTCATTCATCGCTCAGTATAGCTTCAACACCATGCTTGAGGTCACTTTGAAGGAGCTTGAGAGCACTAAGCAGCAGACTGGGGAATCTTTTTCCGATTTTGTAAGAAGATGGAGGGCCAAGGCCGCGGTTATGAAGCAGAAGCCGCTTGAGCAGGATCAGATCCGAATGGTAGTCGGTAACATATTGCCGTATATTAAGAATGAGCTGCGATACATGCCTTTTACCGATTTCAACCAAATGTATAGCTGCGCCTTGACAGTTGAGGGGGACGGAGAACCAAAGAAAGCTTATACCAAGTGGACAAAGTCTGGATATAGTGCCGGAGGGCCAAGTGCGAGTGCAGAATCTGCAGCAGTGAAAGTGCTTGATCTTAATGCTATCGAAAAGAGGCAGTTCGCCAAATTTGATCAGACCTACGCAAAAGTTTTCGAACGATTGCAGAAAAAGGGGTTGCTGAAAGCTCTTACTCCTTATAACAAAGCTCCACCTTCTCCGCAGATACAAGCTAGGGGATACTGCGAATTCCACAGCAGTTATGGGCATACTATTGAGAACTGTGAGAGGTTGAAGCACGAGATCCAAGATTTGATTGAGGAGAAAAAGATAGATGATCCTTCATCAGCAAACCCTTCCACTAGGCGTAATCCATTGCCTAATCATAGGGTGAGCATGATCGGATTCGGTCTGAAAGAAAGTGTAGTGATGAAATCCTTCGAGGAAAATGAAGAGGAGTTGCTGGACTCCGATGAAAAAGGCAATATAGGAAATGGTCTATATGTGTCCTTCCTTGGCGAGGAACAGGAAGGTGAACCGATGGATGAAGGCTTGGACGGTGGAGCACCGTATGATGAAGATAGTGCCGAAGAGACTGGGGAAGGGCCATCTCGGACTATTGTGCCAGAATTGGGTCTGTTTAGTGGTGGAGAGGATCCCGATGTGCACTTGCGTGAATATATGCACGATATGTTTGTTGAATCCTTTGGAGTGGACGAGATTGCTCAGTGGTTCCACCATTCGCTAATAGGCGAGCCTTTGGGGTGGTTCCACTCGTTACCCGACTCTTGTAAGCATGATTGGGAGCAGTTGTCAGATTTATTCCTAGAAAAGTACCAGAGAGCTAAGGACAGGACCGCAGAGCGCTTTGCGATGCAAATTGGACCTATCAAGTGCCCGCTACCGAGGGTTAGTAAGTATAACGGCAATAAGGATCCGATGGAATATCTTCACTTCTACTTGTCGGCCATGGGGCCTTTGGGTTTTAATGAAGGAGAGATCACCAGCTTGTTCTGTAATTCACTGATGGGTGAGCCGTTGATGTGGTATATGTCACTTCCGATGCATGTCAAGACCGATTGGGGGGCAATGGCGAAGAGGTTTATCAAAGAGTATACGATATGGATGCTGGCGGAGCAAACCCCGGACTCGCCCTCTTATGAAACACCTGAGGTAGTATTGGCGATGCCTAGGTATGGTGGATACTAGGATCCTGTTGAGCATGCGAGGTTATTCCGCAACCATATGTATGACACCGGGTTCCCTCAATGCGAATTACATGAACATTTCCCGGAAACCCTCATAGGAGAAGCCTTGTTGTGGCACCAAGGCCTATCAGAGGAGGAAATGGGTCATTGGATACCTCTTAGGAATGTTTTTGTGGCGAGATATGAGATGTATGTTCCATGGACGGGATCCCTGGAAGATCTAGATAGGATCAGGCAATTCCCCGAGGAACCATTCGTGGATTATGTTAGGAGGTGGAGGCACCGCTATGGGCAGTGTGGTGAGACAATGAGTGATAAGGTGCAGCTCATGTGCATATAGAGAGGCGCAATTCCATTGGCGGCAAGGAGGATGAGTAGAGTATCCCTCAGGGATTATGATGATTTGATAGGCTGGGCTTTGTATGGATCAGCGGATCCCTTTTATTTGAATTCAAATGGTCCTCACGTAATGGATCTGATGATTGTGGACATTTGGGAAAGTTCCTCGGATGAGGAGGATACTGACCGGAGGATTCCTATCAATATTTAGGATGAATCTGATGATGAGCCGGAAATCGCCGTCATGACAAGATCAGGTCGAGTGGCCGAGGGAAAGGCACCTATGGTTGAGACTGAGATAGGGGAAGGATCGGCTCCAAAGCCAAACGACCAAGTCCTCGAGCAGTTGAAGAAAACACAAGCTAAGTCTACGGTGTGGGAAGTCCTATGCCATTCCAAGTACCACCGTGAAAATCTGATGAAGGAGCTGCAGAATTTGGTTATTTCTACCGATACTGAGCCGGCAGCTTTAGTAGGGGCAATTATGGCCCGGAAGAAAACTGAAATCACGTTCACTGACGAAGATCTCCCAGAAGAGGGGAAGGCTCACAACAAGCCTTTATACATCCGAGCTGAAATTAACGGGAAGAAGACTAGCTGTGTGATGGTCGATGATGGATCGGCCATTAATGTTTGCCCACTAAAACTCTTGTCCAAGTTGGGGGTAGAAAGAGGAGATTTGACTGCCTCGAAAACCATGATCAGGGCCTATGATGATAGCCGTAGGCACATCGAAGGAGTTTTTAAGGCTAAGCTGAAAGTAGGGCCGCATGAAGAGGAGACTGAATTCACTGTGATGGATATACCGGTGACGTTTGCCGTGTTGTTAGGACGTCCATGGTTCCACAAGTTGGGAGGTGTGCCCTCCACTCTCCACCAAATGATCAAATTCCCCTTCGGGGAGGAAATAGTGACGATCAGAGCGGAAAAATTGAGCTCGGTGGAGATCTACGAGTCTAGCATGACCACCGATGTGGTGAAGATGATGAAGGGGGGTTTCATCCCCGGTATGGGCTTGGGAGCACACCATCAAGGGTTGCCAGAATTTCCGGATTTCAAGAGCCAGAAAACCCGGAGGGGTTTAAGATATGAGCTGGGAGGTCCGTCCAACACAGGGGGTGAAGGAAAAGTGGGCCTAAAGAAGTATTTTGTGAATGAGGGGCACAGAAAGGTTTATTCCGGGACTCCCGAGTCATGGACTAGCACCGAAGGAAAGATTCTGCCAGGTTTTGAGATCTTCAATGATGTTACCGACTGGGGCAAAGGAAAGGCGAGCTGCTTCATCGAGGAGATCATGATGTTAGATTTGAACGCCGATGAGCAGGTCATCACTATTGAGGCCACTGTGGGAGCGGTGGATGAACCCAGTACCTCCAAAGCTTATGAGAAACCCGAGAACCCTAACGATGAAAATTGTATTACTGCTTTATTTGAATCCGATGATGTACTCGCCAACACTATCAATGAAATGAATTCTGATTTTGCTTACTTGCTTGATGTTGATCGTGATCATTCCATGCATTCTCATTCATATAACATGCCTACATTTGAAATCAATACAATAGAAATGTCAACTTTCAATCTTGGCACGGATGAAAATCTTAAACTTATACAAATTGCTCAAGAATTAACTATTGAAGAGAGGAAAGAATTTGAGAGAATAATTAAAAAATACGAAATAGTGTTTGCTTGGACATACGAAGACATGCCAGGAATTGATCAATCAATCGTAACTCACCGTATTCCAACATACCCCGACGCGAAGCCTGTGAAGCAGAAACTCCAACGCATGAGACCGGAATGGGCAGATAAGACCAGAGAAGAAGTAAAGAAGCAGTTAGAAGCAGGGTTCATCGAAGTAATCGACTATCCCCCTTGGGTCGCAAATGTAGTGCCCATCGCAAAGAAGGACGGCAAAGTAAGAATGTGCATCGATTATAGAGATCTTAACAAAGCGTGCCCCAAAGATGAATTCGCATTACCTCATATTGACGTGTTAATCGATAGTGCAGCATCGAGCGTCTTACACACGAATGTGGACGGTTTCATGGGCTACATGCAAGTTCAGATGGCTGAGAAACACAAAGCGAAAACCTCGTTCACAACTGAGTGGGGAACATACTGCTATAGAGTGATGCCGTTTGGTTTGAAAAATGCCGGGCAACTTACCAGCGAATGGCTACGGCACTATTCCATGACATGATACACAAAGAGGTAGAGGTTTATGTGGATGACATAATGGTCAAGTCGGAGACAAGAGAGGGGCATTTCGCTGCACTTGAGAAGTTTTTGGCCCGAATTGCAGAATTCAAACTAAGGTTAAACCCGAAGAAGTGCTTCTTCGGCGTTTCGTCGGGGAAAATCTTAGGCTATATAATCGAAAACAAGGGAATTGAGGTAGATCCCGACAAAGTAAAGGCCATACGAGAAATGCCAGCACCAAAGAATGAGAAAGAAGTGAGAGGGTTTTTGGGGCAGGTTCAGTATATCATTCGGTTCATAGCAAGACTCACTGCAATCTGCGAGCCGATCTTTAAGTTGCTACGGAAGGATCAACCCACGATTTGGAATGATAAGTGTCAGCAAGCCTTAGAGAAGGTCCGGGACTACTTGTCTAATCCACCAGTTCTGAGACCGCCTAAACTGGGAAAACCGCTTCTCCTCTATGTAGCGATCGATGAGCGATCTATCGGGGCAATGCTGGCCCAAGAAGGGGACACCAGTGTGGAGCACGCTGTGTATTATCTAAGTAAGAAGTTCCTGGAATACGAGCTTAAGTACAACATGATCGAAAAGACGTGCATGGCAGTAGTATGGCTAACAAAGAAACTACGGCATTATTTTCAATCTTACAAAGTGATCATTATTTCCCGGATGGATCCTGTGAAGTATTTGTACCGAACTCCGTCTCTAACAGGGAAGCTAGCTTGATGGTTGTTGCTTTTGTCCGAATTTGATATCGAATATGTAACGAAGAAGGTTGTCAAGGGGAGAGCCGTAGCAGAATTCCTGGCCAACCAACCTCTGAACGCAGAAGAGGAAGAGATAAACTATGATTTCCCCGATGAGCACTTGAACGCAATAGAAGTTATACCATGGAAAATGTTCTTTGATGGAGCAGTTAATTCGAATGGAGACGGGGTAGGAGTGTTACTCATCTCACCGGAAGGAGAAAGGATCCCGATGGCAAAGAAGCTATCCTTCCCTCTTACTAACAATATGGCCGAGTATGAAGCATGCATCTACGGGTTAGAGTCGCTAACGACATTGGGAGCATCGTATGTGGAAATCTGGGGCGACTCAAAACTGGGAAGTGAGGGAAGAAAGGTTACGTCCATACCTAGACCAGCTAGAAGGGTTGGCACAAAGATTGAATGAATGTCATTTTTATCACATTCCTCGAGCACAGAACCAGGCAGCGGATGCTTTGGCCACTTTGGTGTCAGTTTGGGACAACCCTCGGAACCTCGCCTCGAAGCCTTTGGTATTGAGGAGGTCTCACAAACCATGCTACGAAGATGTAATGTTATTAGGGGCAGATGAAAAGCCGTGGTATTTCGATATCGTAAACTTCATGAAGAGCGGAACATACCCGGCAGAATCGGAACTTAGGGATCAAGCTGTGATTAGAAGGTTAGCTCAGCAGTTCGTCATCCACAACGACTTGCTTTACAAAAGGCACACCGATGGTTTACAACTGAGGTGCTTGGATGCGGGAGAAGCCCGCGAGGCAATGGAGTCAGTACACTCAGGAATTTGCGGGGCCCATATGGGAGGGGCGGTATTGGCAAAGAAAATCATAAGGCAAGGCTTCTATTGGCTCACCATGGAAAGAGATTGTAACGAATATGCGAAGAAATGCCATGATTGTCAAATCCACGGAGATTATAATTATTTACCAGCTATGGAACTGCACGTATTAGCACCCATTTGGCCATTCGCAGCTTGGGGCATTGACATCATCGGCGAGGTGAGACCTAACACGTCAAATGGACACAAATTCATTGCAGTTGCCATTGATTACTTCACCAAGTGGGTAGAGGCAGAGTCGTTCGGCAAGTTGGGGTCTAAGCAGATGAGGAAGTTCATCGAAAAACACTTAATCACCAGATTCGGAGTGCCTCATCACATAATCACAGATAATGGGGTCCAGTTTCAAGGAGAAGTGAGAAGTCTCTTCTGAGAATATGGTATTGAACATCACAGGTCTTCTCCGTATCGTCCACAGGCTAATGGCGCAGTAGAAGCCGCTAATAAGAACCTTAAAAGGATTCTCGTAAAGACAGTAGAATCGCACCGGAATTGGCACGAGCAGCTTCCGCTCGCTTTATAGGCTTATCGCACGACGGTTAGAACATCAACTGGGGCAACGCCGTTCTCCTTAGTGTATAGGGCAGAAGCAGTCCTGCCAATTGAGATTGAAAAACGATCGTTGAGAATCGCAGTAGAAGCAGAGATTCCCGAGACGGAATGGGTGAAGAAGCGATATGAGCAGTTAGCATTGATGGACGAGAAAAGGATGGAGGCCCTTTACCATGTACAGTTATATCAGCGAAGGATGGCCCGAGCCTTCAACAAAAAGGTCAAGGCCAGCCCTATCAAAGAAGGGGATATGGTGCTAAAACAGATCCATGTGACGCACACCGACCCGAGGGGCAAGTTTAGGCCAAACTGGGAAGGGCCGTTCTTCGTGAAGAGGATACTAAGCAAAGGAGCGGTGAAGTTAACTACTATGGACGGCATGGAGTTCTCTGAACCTACCAATCTGGATAGGCTTAAGAAATACTTTTCGTAAAAGAAAAAAAAAGAGAAAGAAAATTTCCGATAGGTTGAAAACCCGCAAAGGGCGGCCTATGCAACAATAAGGGACATCCCAATGGGTGAAAACCCGAAAGGGCACTCATTTGAAAATTCCGGGATAGTAAAAGGAGAGATGAAAAATCGCCGGGATCTGAAAATCGAAAAAAGGCAGGTCCTGGTAACGGTAGTTATATCTTGAGCAATTACAAAAATAATGTATAAGCGGCTAAGTATTTCTGTTGTTTGTAAATAAATAAAGGCATGAATATATTTGAAGAGGATGATTGGAATCGTTATAATCTACTGAATGCATGGTAATATGAATCATGAGTTATACATTTCTTACCTTTCTTTTCACAATAAAAAGCCTACATACTATCCACCCCTCTCCCTATACACAAGCTATACATCGGGGCAATTCTAATAAAAAGCTACGAAGCTGTACATAATAAGCTTAATAAGGAGGGAAATTCCAGTGAGCCTCAAAGTCCCTCAGATGAGACGCCCGCTCCGCAGATAGGGTCTCCTCAACAACTCGAAGTCTCTCCTCGGCGGCAAGGCGCCCCGCGGTCTCCTCTCGCGCTCTCTCCTCGGCGGCAAGGCGTCCCGTGGTCTCCTCCCGCATCCTCACCTCGACAGCAAGACGTCCCTCGATCTCAGCTCGCATCACCATAGACCAATGATCGTTCCTCTCCCGATACACCTGGCCGACCCTGGCATCAGCCTCCCGCAGCGCTTCGCTCCGTCTCAGCTCATGTGCACGGAGATCACTCTATAAAAAAAAACAGATATGAAAAAAAAGAAGAAATATAGACAAGAATAGAAGTCATACATACATATGTGCATACATTCCACTACACTAAAATGAAATAAAGATACATACCAGGTGGCTGGCGCAATGCAAGCTGAGTCGATCTCTGAAGTAACCAGATAACCCCACATAGTCGGTGCATGTCTCCCTCGAAGTCTGGAGGGCGTCGGAGGGATGAAACGGTATCCTCGACGTGAAAGCAGGAGGAGCCATCTCAACACCGGCATAGGCCACTCCGGACTCGTCATAGCAAACGGTCGAGAAATCCCTCCCAAAGTCGGGGATAGGTACGCCTAAAGAGGGCCACTCTGGTCGAGCAGCGCTAGAGGACTCGCCGGCACAATGTGTCGGCTCGCTCGTAGACGTCTGAGCTCGGGCACCATCGAAAAAATCTGACATATGGGCACTTCTCCAGGAACCCTCCTGCAAGCAAAGGCACAATAAATACCACCAACTATCTCGTAAATAAAAATAAATAGGTCGAACCACTCACCGGAACCTCCTCCCGACCAAAGACTGCAGCGACAGCCTCCGCCGAAAACACGTCCGCCACAAGGTCCACCTCCATCGCAACATCAGGGGCATCCCTCGCGGTCAATAATGTCGATAAATAGAGAGTGCGGCCCCCGGCATGGTCCCAGACATCTCTAGGGGAAAAGCGGCGGGTCAAATCACGACGAATGACCGATAAGGGCATGGTCCGCACAGCAAACATGGAGGCGGGGATCTCGCCAGGTGTCCAGTGCGAGGCACTAACCCCGGTGATACCCCGATCGTCCAAGTACCACGCCCGCACGCAGGGGCCGGTAAGAACGCACTGCTGCCCCTGGATGCGGGTGACGTATGCGTAATCAGGACTAAAGTCGAGGTCATCCCACCCGAATCGAATCTGAAAACAAAAAGAAAAAGTCAAGGCTGATCAAACGAAAATATAGTGTAGTTAGAAGACATTTACCTGCCCCAAGGTCCGCGAATCGATCCAATCTAGGAACTGCGTCACTGTCCGCCTCTCCTCGGTGCCTAGACCAAACTCGCTCCACCGAGCCATAAGTGGGGGCCTAACTACCCGCGGCCTGCGCCGACGCTCGCATGGAAGAATCCGCCTCTCATAGGCCCAAACCTGCTTGTAGAAACAAGGGTTACGGACAAAAATCGCGAAAAGGATAAAAAAAGCAAGTTAAGGACGAACCACGTACCAGGAGAGCAAAAGTATAACCGCCGAAGTCCTTGCGCTTCCGGCAAGTCAGATCCAAAAATTTGTACAAGTAAGCCAAGCCCGCTCCTGCCCAATCGTAAGACGACACGGTGTCCAAATCGATGAAGGCCTGAATAAGACCCGCGTGTATCGTCCCGCTCTTGGTGCGGAAGATCGTCTCGCCTAAAGCATATAAAAGGAAGCTGCGGAGAGCCAGATCAGTATCGTCTGTCCCACAAAAGTCCATATGACTCAAAAGCCCAAAATTGGTGATGAACTTCACCGGGGAGGACTTGACACCCGTGTAGACTCCTGGTCCGATCAGAGCAGCCAACCTGGCACGATCAACCCGTGGACGCACCATATCAAAGGAAAAGGGAATCGGAGTCCACTCCCCCACAATCCAGTCAGCAAGGAGAAGTCACGGGGCGAGATCGTCATCTCTCCGAACGAGAGGTGGAAGGTGTGGGTCGAGTCAACCCATCTCTCGCATAGGGCGCGTAGGCCGAAGCGGTCACACACCCCGTTGGCGTGGGGCAACGCTAAAATAAAGGGCTCGAAGCCCAACTCTCGCACACGGGCCTTCGCCGCTGCGCTAAGCATGGAATACCACACATGCATGTCCTCCGTGGTCCCAGAAATGCCGATAATCTGGAAAGGACGGAACAAGTAAGTTTAAGTGTTATTCCTAGGCTTGCGTCTAATAAAAGCTCGTTAATCTAGCTATTCTTTCGGTCAAATCCAACCTAGAGACACTTTGTCAATTAGGACTGTCATTTTGTGGAATCTCGTTCTTAGGGTTGTTTGTATACGATTTGATTAATTCATTATTCTTTGATCTACTCTCGCCCGCATTGGCAAAAAGATCAATACAATTTTAACATTTAATTCGTGCGTTATTCACATTTTTACTATTCACGTGCATTATTCATGTTTTTACTATTCACGGGAATTATTCATGTTTTTACTATTCACGTGCACTATTCACATTTTTACTAGTCACGTGCACTATTCACGTTTTTACTAGTCACGTGCACTATTCACGTTTTTACTATTCACGTGCACTATTCACGTTTTTACTATTCACGTGCTATTCTCGTTTTTACTGTTGGCATGCATTGTTCGAATGTTTACTATTCACGTGCATGTAATTCACATTCTTTCAAAAGATAAATAAAGTGTTACTTGCGGACAAAGAAATTCATGTTTTCTAGTTAAAGTCTTCTAAAGCAACCTAGAGTTTAGCATGCAAATCATGTTCAAAGTAGGGTTACTAAAGCCTAGAAATCTAGTCAAAAGACGAGGAAGTAAGAAAGTACTTACCTGGTTAGAGCGGGTCCGGCTCAGATGTGAGGTAGGATCCTGGAAAGGGGCCACTGTAGTGAGGTTCACAAAACCCGCATCCATGCCCTTCGTGCCATCATGTTTATCCAAATCCATCCCGAGAATAATCCAAATCAGGAGTTAGAGAGAGAGAGAAGGTGTGGGGTTGAAATGAAACCCCACCACCTTATATAAAGAAAGGGAATGGCATTCCCGTAAATAGTGAAAAAGGTACGATGTGACATAAAGGTAAAAAGTAAATAATTATTTACCAGATGCACAGACCTCCGATTTGCAGTCCGTTTCAGCCTGCGTTTCTGCCAGGAAGTGACCAGTAATATCAAGATAGGACTCCAGACGATAGCCAAATTTTACAGAACAGTGGCGCCAGTCAAAATACAAACAACAGTCACCAGGAAAATAATTGTTAGTTTGAATCATTCCAGACGAAAAGGACGTTCCTATCAAACCGCTCAAAATACCCAAAATAGTAGCTCCAGTGAAAACACAGACAACAGTGTTTTAGAATTCAGAATTGTTAGAAAGAACCTTTAGCTATTAAGCCATTTTACCCACGGTCGTAGACCGGGGTTGCTTTTGAGCCATTTTACCCGCGGTCGTGGACCAGGGTTGCTTTTGAGCCATTTTACCCGCGGTCATGGACCAGGGTTGCTTTTGAGCCATTTTACCCCCGGTCGTGAACCGGGGTCGCTTTTGAGCCATTTTACCCACGGTTGTGGACCAGGGTTGCTTTTGAGCCATTTTACCCGCGGTCGTGGACCAGGGTTGCTTTTGAGCCATTTTACCCCCCGGTCGTAGACCGTGGTTGCTTTTGAGCCATTCTACCCACGGTCGTAGACCAGGGTTGCTTTTGAGCCATTTACCCCCCGGTCGTAGGCCGGGGTCGCTTTTGAGCCATTTTACTCGCGGTCGTGCACCAGGGTTGCTTTTGAGCCATTTTTACCCACAGACAACTTAGGCTAGGGTCCGTAAGAAGAACATCCGCCGGCGGCCGATTCAAAGGCAAGGACGGAAAGAATCGAGAACGACGCCGGAACGCGCAGCGCAAAGGTCAGGTGTTCTTCCTCCTACTCTTTACGTGTCTTTTACTTTTATATGTTTTACATTGCATGTGTTGCGTTAGCAAAAAAAAAACGTTTTCAAAACACACACATCACAATCAAAATAGGAAAGTAGGGGCAACTGTAGACACCGAGTCGGAGGACCTGTGACAAAAACCTGTAACAAGACGGTTGAAGCGGTTGGTTCCGGAAGTTTTTAAAAGCAAAGATATATAATAAAGAGGGAAGAAGTTAGTGGGAGTCGCGGTCGTCAAGTGGACGGCTCGCAAGTGCTCAACGACGTGGTGCGAGCGCCTAGCGGCAGCCGACGCGTGTCCGACGACAGTTGGACCCACGCCCGGCAGCGCGGGGCGCACGCTCGACGTCCGCTGGGCCTGAACGCCCGGCAGCGCGGGGCGCACGCTCGACGTCCGCTGGGCGCACACGCCCGGCAGCGCGGAGCACGCGCATGACGACCGATGGGCGCGCGCACCCGACAGCGCGGGACGCACGCCCGGCGGCCGCTGGGCGAGTGCGCTCGGCAGCCGCTGGGCGAGCGCCCAGCGACGTTGGGCGGACGCCCAACGCTCGTTGGGCGCGCGCCCAATCGAGGTTGGGCGTTCGCCCAACTAATGTTGGGCGTTCGCCCAACTAATGTTGGGCGTCCGCCCAACGAAAGTTGGGCGTTCGCCCAACATAAGTCGGGCGTTCGCCCAACTAGGTTGGGCGTTCGCCCAACCAGCTTTGGACGACGCCCAATTTTATTTGGGCGTCGCCCATATTTTTTCGGGACCCGTGCCTATTTAAGGCACAGATCCCCATGCAATACCAGGGAGGATTTTTTGGAGACTTTCTCACTCTAAAACATTTTTTAGAGAGAGAAAGTTATTTTTTTGGGAAAAAACATTTTTTTTCCCTAAAAATTCCGAATTTCCTAAAAGTTAAAATTTTACCAAAAATACAAAAAACCCCGGAAAAGCACGATTCGTGGAATCAACCGACTTCGACTGTCAGATACCGATCTTGAGGTATTATCCGAGGACTAGACTCGTTTTATTTTATTTAATTTATTTCTTTTATTTATTTATTTTTATGTTATAATTTTATTTAGTTAGTTATTTATTTATTTATCACGTTTATTTAATTTTTCGTATTTATTTAATTTTCGTCTCGTATTAGATAAACGTTCAGTTTTGTTTTAAAATAAAAACCTCGTTTTAATATCCCAATACGAACCGTGATCCGATTCAAAGGTAGTTCGGGTATTAAAAACGTTGTAATTATAAGTTTTAAGAATATTTCAAAATAACGTTTTAAAATAAAAACGTCGTTTTAGGAACTTCCGTTATAAACTATGATCCATTTTTGGTAGTTCGGAAGTCCAAAACGATAGAATAGATCTAATCTAAAGCTTTTGAATAAATCTGGAAAGTTATGGACTGTTTCTGTAATTTTACGTTTTCTGTCACTAAAGGCTGTTTACCGACGGATTTTCCGTCGGTAAAGCTGCTGGAACCTTAAATACCTATTTTTTGAGTCTTTTTCTTATCTTTTTGGCATTTCTTCTTAAGTATATCTCTATTTAATTATGTAAAATACTTGATAAATATATTTTTGGTTTATATAATTATTATCTACATATTATATATCTATTTGTGTTATGTTAGAAATTTAATTTATATTGATTTGGTTTTGTAAATTATATAAGTATATATGTATAGTTTTTGTGACTTTTGGGGTGATTAATTGGTTTTTTGGGTTATGATGTAAATATTGTTTTTGAATCAAATGTTATTTTCTTATTTATGAACTTGCCTCATCATTTTTACATGTTTTGATTATAATATATCATACTTAGTGTTATTTTCATTATTATACATATACTTAGCTATACTATAGGGTATTCTTTGCTTGGTTTTCAAAGTTATATGTATATCATTATTTTTATCTAAAAATATATATATGTATATATGTACATATTCTTCCTTATTCTTTTTGGCATTTGGGGACATGGTTTTAAATTGGTTTTCAATTGAGGAATTTTGATTCATTGTTGTAATTATGATAATGTTAAAGGTTAATTGAGTGAAAAGGGGAAAGTAAAATCACAAAAAAAGTTTAATTTGCTTATTTAAACTTAAAGTTTTCTAGATATTCCTAAAAGTGTAAGTAACGTTTTCTTGACATTTTAAACCATTTCTTAAAACATCACGTTTTAAAACCTTAATTCGTTCCAACGACGGATTAAGTGAACCTTGTAATTAAAATTGCTTTTAATTGTAAATAATAGAGTTTTTGAATTGTTTTCTTAACTAAATGGTTTTTGAACAAAATAAATTGACTTGTATGCTTAACCACGTTTTCTTATTAAGGCTTTTATCTCAACATTTTCAAACGCTCGAGTCGTTCCAACGGCGATTCGAGTGAACGTCATTAAACGGGGTTTTGAAACGCACCTAAATCGTTCCAACGGCGATTAAGGTACGAACCATGTAAATAAACTCATTTTTAGGAAGTGAGCTTAGTTTAGAGTTAGTATGTAATACGAAGCATAAATCACATTGTAAACAAATCAATTCTTTCTTCTCCCCCTCTCTCTCCTATGTATTTTGAACTGATGTAAATGGGTGATTCTTTACCAAAATGGCTTTCCATAATATATGCTCAAAACGGTTTTCAAAACGAGAAAGAAAAGGTTTCAAATGAATTTTAAACTTAAAGAAATATGCGATTAGTCCGTTATCGCCTAACACGCTGAGTAGGAGGCCGGTGGTTCATAACTGGGCGATATCGGGGTGCCTAGTAGCCTTTCTCCGGAAAGGAGCTAGCCTTCTCGGCTCGTACTTAAGTTTCCCGAACCCTCACCGGTCTCCCGCAAGGGATCGGTGTTCATTTTCTCATTCATGGGTGGCGACTCTTCCATACTCCGAGCTCTGGTCCTGCCGAGCAGCTTGATTCCACGATTGGTTGCTTTCGGCACCAATCACCGCTTACGTCGCCATGAGGTGTCCACCCCCCGGTCCGCCCGGGAGATTAGGCCGCGGCACCTCGTCTAACAAGGGTATGCCCCACTTCTGGAGTTCTTTCAGTGCTAACCCATAGGTACAAGGGAATTGCTAATAATGCAACCAGTGCCAAACACTAGCATGAAAAATAAAGCTCAATCCAGAGAAGTGTATATTCAGAGTCACTTCAGAAAAATTCCTTAACTATGTCATTAGCAAAAAAAGGAGTTAGAGCAAATCCAGATAAAGTAAAAAGCCCTGCGAGGAAAAAGGTGAAAAGAGCGCCTAAATGAAAACCCCACTATGGGTGAGAAAGATCCAGAGGTTGAACGGGCGGATCATCGTACTAGAAAGATTGTCAACAAGCATATCAAGGTATAAAACAATTCCTAGCAGAACCACCCTTGATGAGCAGACCAATCTGAAGGGGAGACCTGCATTTGTATCAATCTGTCATGGATAAAGCTATGTGCACCGTGGTTATTCAAGAAGAAGAAGGTCAGCAGTTCTCCATCTATTATGTTAGCAAAATGTTGAAGGATGCGGAGACAAGATATTCGAAGCTAGATAAAATGGCTCCCACGGTTGTGACAACATCCATCCGCGTTAAACCATAGCTCCAAGCATAACCTCAACATGATCGCGATCAAGATCAAGAGCCGGCTTCACCATCATGATTCAACATTGAACACACGAATGATGAGATTGAAAGGCGAGTGCATGCCGCTCTGGATAGACAAGAGAACAATGCAGAAAGATACACCATCCAGTTAACAGGAATTCGCCATTCACAGCGCGAATCATGGGGTACGAGGCGGAAAAAATGATTAAGCCTCGTCTTCATCCAAATAATGAAGCCTCGTCTTCATCTCCAAATAATGAAGCCTCATCTTCATCCAAATAATGAAGCCTCGTCTTCATCTCCAAATAATGAAGCCTCGTCTTCATCGAAGTAATGAATCCTCATCTTCATCATAGAAATAACGAAGTCTCGCCTTCACAAATGCAAAGTAAAACACTTTGGAAAATGAGTAAAGGCTAAAAAAGCAAATGCCTAGAGTGTCAAAACCCCCCACAAAATGCACAAAAATCCCTAAATGGCTGATCATTCTTACTGATCCCTAAGGGCGGGTCATTCTCCTCAATATGGCAAAACTGAAGAAAAGAAGTCCCTAAGGCGAATCATAATCCTATGCGGTAGGAACAAATGGTCCCATAAAGGGCAGGTTATTCCTTTCTAAAGGAAATATAACTCTCAAGAAGCCCCTAGAGGCTAACAATGGATACGGTTGGCCACCTATCCATGAAGAAGCAAAATCTCCTAAAAGCGTATCATATCCATATGTGATCCCCCATCTAGGGCGGGTCCACTTTCCTCCAAGATAGAAAAATGAAACACCATTTAAACAGCCCTAAAGAGCTTTTTATACCTTTAGGGGGGGCTTCTGATAACAACCCAAATTATTCTTGAATAAGGAATAAGGGAAAATTAATAGAGATAATGACAAACCATTATTCCTTCTAAAAGAGATATTTATGCATGATTAATGTGGAATTAATGATAATTAATGCAGGATTAATGTTGGGGTGAATATGCAAATAATGAGGAAAATGAAGGAGTTTCTAGCATTATGCCACACCACGTGGACCATGGCGAGATACGCCATAACGAGATACGCCCGATGAGAGCGAGTAGTGGAGACCCGCCATAGCTCTCAAGGAGAGCGTACATACGCCTTGATGGATCTAAGAATACCAAAAGGCGCCTTTTTTTACCATCCATGAATGGGAATAAATACAATAATGGCAACTACTAACCCATTAATAAGCTAACGGTCATACTTGAATAAGATCAGTAACCGTCATTAATGAGACATTAATGGAGACTTTCTAGTTACCTAGAGTTACAACTACATTAGTATAAATAGCTTGCATCTCAAGCTATTGAGGTACACTTACTGATTCTCTACTTTTGTGCTTACAGTTTATTCTCAGAAATATTACTGACTTTGGCATCAGAGTGTCCCCGGCCGATCCCAACGGCGCCTCACAGGGAAGTGCTCCGATCAAGGATTTTTCCACAAGTTATCAATTCATCATGATGTCGTATCTATTATTCATTAATATATTCATTCATTCTTTCAAAAAAAAAAAGATCCAAATTATTGCTGTGTTAGACTTAAAAAGATCCAATTGATTTTTTAATATAGATTGTGAGTTAATTTAAAAAAAATTATGAAACATCTTTTTTTATATTTCCGGTAAGCAAAGGTATTTGGTGGGTGTAATAATACGTAACAGACAATTATTAATAAAATATTTTTCTTGTTTACCATTTGTTAGAATATATTTTAAATTGACACAGCTTGACAACGTTAGGAGTAAAATTGACCCAACGGACAGTTTGATGAATTATTTCTCAAATTGACCCAACTTGACAACGTTAGGAGTAAAATTGCTCTTGGCTGTCAACGTTATGGGTAAAATTGTACCATTTTAGACGTTATGAATAAAATTGCTTCTGGTAGTAAACGTTAAGGGTATTTTTGCACATTATCTCATCAAAGTATATGGGCTGAATAGAGATGGCAACATCTAGGGTATCTGCGGGTAATGACAATCTCAAACCCTTATCCGTTTATTTTTTCATTACTCGTATATGTGTCGTTATCCAAACAAACATATTTTTTTTAATCTCATATGTATCCCATTTAAATCGTGAGTACTTGTTGGTATCCTTCCCGTCAAGAATTAACATATAAAACAAATCATTACAAAGTTAACAAAAGATAAATTTAATTGACCATCCACATATGTAATAAAAATTTTAAATTCAAACATTCTAAATCACTCAAATTATCAAGGAATTAAAACACATTTAAAAAAAATAAAAAGTTCATTTTGGTACAATGATAATCTTCATTTTTTTCCTCCATTTGGATCAACTTTCAAGAAAATAAAATTTAAGTGTCCAAATACATTACGGGTACTGGACATCTTAGAAGATAATACCCACTTGGATTTCATCCCCATTCCATATTGTTTTACACAGAGATTCAAATAATCTCATTAGGTCCGATAGCATCATGTACCCGCAACATCTATATCGGTTGTCATCCCTAGTGCTCATTTACTATGGGTTATAGTTGGTAATTCATGTTAGAATTTGTACGAAAAAATTTCAAAGTTTGGTTTTCACTTAAGCCCTTGTTTGGGAGGAGGTTAATGGAAGTAAATGGGAGTAATGGAAGGTTAAATATTAAGTTAACTTTGTTTGGGAGTTATTTTTTGAGAGTAAATGGAGGTTAATGGGGTTAAATCTTTACTTCCTCTAACCTCCAAATTGGGGGTTAACGGGAGTAACGTAAAGTTTTTTAAAAAAATTTGAGAGTAAAGTTTTTTTAAACTCTCAAACGAAGTTAAACATTAAACCTCGTTTACATCCTAAAAATTCTCAAACAAAGGTTAATTTTTAACTTTGTTTTTCATCACTTCTTTTCCCTTTTCGTTACCTCAAACTCCCAAACAAAGCTAAATATATACATAAAGAATGAGCAATCAACCCATTAGACTAAAACTTTTCCATTAGTTTGACCAGTGAAAGTAAAAGTTAAAAAAATAGTACTGCCTCTAGAAAGGTTGTGATAGTGAGATATGCCCTATTCCTTTTATTGGCATAATCATTAAAATGCATATCTCAACATCTGACGTATGTGCCAAATGTGTCACTCCAATTAATGTAATTAAGCTTAGTTCTAACTTGTGTATTAGTATGGTATCTCACAGATTCATATATAACTGACATAATTAATGCAAGATTTACAAATTTGTGATTCTCAGATATCCCATAATCTGTTTATTGCCAACATTTTTTGAATAACTCCAAATTGCTACTTGATTACTTACCAAATATGCTCAATCCAATTTAATTTCTATAATCCTCCACATAGATTCTTATATTACTTCTTACCTATATAAATCTATGATATGTAATAAAGCTCTTCACATTTCCTTCACCATTTTTAACTGAGGAGAAATTCAGAGGAAAGTGATAATGGGTAGAATAATAGTGCTTGGAGTGACAATATTAGTGAGTTTAGTAGTGAATGTTTGCTCTCAAGATTATGGAGTGGCATTAAACAAATCCATCCTGTTCTTTGAAGGTCAAAGATCAGGTAAATTGCCCTCTAATCAGAGGATGAATTGGAGGAAGGATTCTGCAATTCATGATGGCTCAGATATTGGTGTAAGCTATCTAAATGCAACTTACCTTTTTTAGATGATATGATGATATTAACTTGAATGTTCATGTTTTTGAATACCTTTTGTTTGATCTCTTAGATGGATTTAAGTGGAGGTTACTATGATGCTGGTGACAACATCAAATTCAATTTTCCAATGGCATTCACCACAACTCTATTAGCTTGGAGTGTCATTGAATTTGGGCAACTTATGGGTCCTGATTTAAACCATGCAATGGATGCAATCAGATGGGGCACAGACTATTTACTTAAGTCCACCAGCATCCCTGGCTCAGTGGTTGCCCAAATAGGTGAACCATACAATGACCACAATTGCTGGGAAAGACCTGAAGACATGGACACTGCTAGAACCACTTATGTTGTTAATCAAACACATCCTGGCTCAGAAGTCTCCGCTGAGATAGCTGCTGCTCTTGCTGCCTCTTCCTTAGCATTCAAGAACATAGATGCTTCCTACTCTAAAACCCTCCTGGAAAGAGCAGCCGAGGTACGTACTAATTACTTTAACCTAGCTTATCTCAACATTAAAATCAGTACTTATATGTGACCCTATCCTTGATTTTGTTAGGTTTTTGAATTTGCTGATAAGTATCAAGGATCTTATAATACCAGTGTTGGAGAGGGTGTGTGCCCGTTTTACTGTGATTGTAGTGGTTACAAGGTATACATATATAGCTTATTTACTTTGTTAATCTTGTTTAATTTTTCTTAATTACTTGTGTAATGATAAGTGGATGTTTACTAATTACAGGATGAATTAGTATGGGGAGCAGCTTGGATGTACAAGGCAACTAATGATCAAAAATATTGGAATTATGTTCAAACTAATATAAACAACATGGATGGTAATTTTGCAGAATTTGGATGGGATACAAAAGATGCTGGCATTAACGTACTTGTTTCTGGGGTAA
Organism: Euphorbia lathyris; assembly: GCF_963576675.1. Classification (NCBI taxonomy): domain Eukaryota; kingdom Viridiplantae; phylum Streptophyta; class Magnoliopsida; order Malpighiales; family Euphorbiaceae; genus Euphorbia; species Euphorbia lathyris. Next base: position 29,843,994 of record NC_088910.1, on the reverse strand, counting down.
TTAAAATCATCAAACCAGATAATATCTACGTGATATTAGACCAAACTGATACAATCTATATATTTTTTTTCTGGTAATCTTTATTTTAACAAAAAAAAAATATTTTGTTGTAGTGGACAATGAAGAACAATTTGGCAGAAAATCAATTCATTACAAATGCAGCCAAGTTTGTGTGTTCTATATTACCCAATTCACCTACCAAATCTGTTACATACTCTCCTGGTATTACCTACATTCTCTATCCAAAATTAATTTTTGCTAAACCATTGTTAAATATATGTGTACACGTGGTATCAAAGTATTAGCTCAATATATACAGATGACACGTGGTGCATCAAGCGTATAATAAAATTTCTCAATCTTGTATTCCTTCTTCTTAATCACAAATAACACTCTGAACTTGTCCGAATGTTGCAACTGCCCCTCACCAACTTTCAATTGTAACAACTTACCTCTCAAACTTGTCCAATTGTAAAACATAACCTCAAATTGAGATTTTTTTTTCTCCCTACTTGTAGCAACCGTAAAAACGTTTTTCCGGATTCGTATCACGCTATGAAATCTTCAATGGAGCTATTTCTCCGCATAAACACTTTTTCACCCCATAATATCCCAAAACTTTGAATCAAGAAAACACTAAAAAAACGAATAAGAATAACAAAAAGAAGAACAAGAAGATGAATGGAGGATTTCTAATTTACTGACAATTGGACAAATTTGAGGGGATAAGTTGTTACAATTGAAAGTTGGGTGGTGGGGAGAGAGAGTAATTACAACATTTGAATAAGTTTATGGTTATTTGTGTATTAGGCTTTTCTCTTATTATTTTTATGATGTGACTAAATGTTTGTGTAGGTGGGCTTCTATTCAAACCTGGAGGAAGCAACCTGCAACATGCAACCGCTTTATCATTTCTTCTTATTGTTTACTCTCGCTACTTAGACCAAGCTCATAGATCTGTTAACTGTGGTAATATAGTTGCTCCACCGTCTAGACTTGTCAGTCTTGCCAAATCTCAGGTACTTGTCTCGTAACCTGATCTATATATTTTACGTAATTATATATCATAAAAATAATAATTATACCATACTAGTCGGATTATCTCTATAAATCGTATTGAAATATACAGGTGGACTACATATTGGGAAAGAATCCATTGGGAATGTCATATATGGTGGGATATAGTAACAATTATCCTAAAAAGATTCACCACCGGGGCTCTACCTTACCCTCCATTGAAAATCATCCTAAGCATATTGGATGTCATGATGGAACACCATACTTTGAGAGCAACAATCCTAATTCAAATGTCTTAGATGGTGCTATTGTTGGAGGACCTGATAAGAATGATCAGTATGTTGATAGTCGCAATGATGCTACTCAAGCTGAACCTACCACATACATCAATGCACCATTTGTTGGAGTTTTGGCTTATTTCAAATCATTCCAATCTAAGTAGAAATGGCTGCTTCTTCACTTTGTTTCATGTAATTCTTGTCCAACCAGAAAGTATTAATTATGAACTGTAATTTATTCTTCTAGTTATAGATATGTGTTGTTTCTTTCTTTATTTAAGATACAATAATAAAAGTGATTCCTGAACTTCCTATCAATTTACTTAGGTCAATGAGTTCTTGGCATTGCATCAGAGCTTATGAAATTAAGTGCTTGAAAGTTTAAATCTTCATAACTCTTTTTGCTCAACACAACGTTCAAATCCTGACAATTTAGCATGTAATTGTATACGCTTGAAATCCAACAAAAAAAACGTGTGACTAGTAGATAAAAAATCATTTGCATTGATCGTTTCGAAGCATTTGCGCCGACTACTGGGCGATACAAAAACCCTAGACTCAAAAGGGTCGTGTCACTGGCCGAAGCAAATGAATCTACCATTTGTGTCGGCTCTTAAAGAGGCTCGGTCCAAATGATTCGACCATTTGCATTGACCATTTAAAAAGTATGAAGCAAATAGTTGAAGCATTTGCATGGGTTTTTGAAAAAACTCGACCCAAATGGTTTACCCATTTACATCGGCCTTTTACATAGTGCAACTCAAATAGGTGAAACAGTTGCATCGTCCTTTTTTAATGGCCGACGCAAATAGTTGAACTATTTACTTCGAGTCCCTTTAAGGACCAACGTAAATGATTCAATTTTTTTTAATTATACAAAATTAATATATTGCGAACTAGAAACAAAGGTGTAGTCGGAAAATAACATGACCAAATGCCATTGTTTAAGACTAGTTTCAAATTGCATATAAAACTCCATATGTATACTGTTTGCTGTTGTTGTTTGTTGTTTGTTGTTTGCTGTTACATTTTGTTGTTTGTTTTTGCTATTTGCTGTTACGGTTTGCTGTTTACTGTTACAAAATGCTATTTTTCCAAAAAGCAGAGATTCTCTGCTTTTGTAAAGGCAAACAATCTAACCAAATACCTAATTATGTTTTTCATGTGTAAAAAGCAAACAGGAGTCAAACACCTAAAACTCTCCCTTTTGAAGTGAAAATGCAAACATGAGTATGAAAATGAGCAACCTAGACTCGGTTAATTTAGAGCAAAGATATGAAACAAATATACAAAATCTAGCCTCAGTTGTGTTTGTCCTTCACCTGAACAAAAGAGTAAATAATATAAATCTACAAGGGCGGAGCCAGCCTAGGGCTCGGGGGCCCGAGCCTCCCCGGCCACCGGCTCTGTCCTTGAGTATTTGTCGATTTGTCCCATGTAGCTCCCCTGAAATTAGTATATATTGATTCCATGTAGCTTTATTTCAATGTTTAAAGCTAGATGAGATAGTTAAGAATGCATGCTTTTATTTGAGAGGTTTATGTTCAAATCCCTCCAATCTCATTTTCTTTTAAAAGTTTTTATTTATTTTAACTTTATTTTTCAATAATTGTAAAAGTGAGCTGCTATATACCGCAATTTTTTTTTCATCCACCGCACTCTTTTGACATTTATGCCCTTCTCATTTTATGTTTTTTAAAAACTCAAATTTTTTTTTCTCTTTCTCTCCCAAGCCTAAAAACCCGAATTTGACGAAAATGGATCCGAGTATTCCCGAAGACCATGATTTCGAACCTTACGGTGGAACGGGTGCGCCATACTGTGGAAAGTATGGCCGACGCCGTTGCCACCACGGGCGGAACGGACTGTCCGTTCCGCACGTGGTGGCAACGGCGTCGGAGTTCCGTTCAGGCAAAAAAAAAAAACGGGTTCCGCCTCCGATTTCGAAGGCGGAACCCGTGATTTCGGACATATTTTTTTTTTAAAAAAACTTATCGGAAGATTCATTAAGCCTTTTCCCCTTTCTTTCTTTGGCGGTATGTCGTTTTAGGTCGGGTTTTATGAAAAGCTTCAGAAGCTAAAGAGGATTTGAGAGTTTTTGGTTATTGGTTTGAAATTGTGAGGAGGGCATAAATGTCAAAAGAGTGCGGTGGAAAGTATAACTTTTGCGGTATATAGCAATACCCTTGTAAAAACATGTTATCATTATTAATTTGATAACACTTTTGAATTCATTTTTATTACGTCTTTTATGATTAAAAAATAGAGTAAATATATTTAATTTTCTATTAGTTCAATATTAATTTCTAAAAAATGATAAGATTTTTACTGTTTTAACGTATTGGAGACTTTAAAAATTTATCCTCAACAACATGGTTTAAAATAGCCCCCAAATCCGAATTCCTGACTTTGCCACTGTAAATCTATATGTGTCTCAGTTGTGTCTGTTCAATGACAGTTAAGCAAGAAAAAACATGGCCACTAACATCATATGATAAACTAATTAGAAAGCCTCTTTAAGTTTGTATAAATTATAATAGCGAAGCCTTAGGAAAGGTTAGTAGTTGAAAGAAAGCCAATAGTTAGGTTTTATTCTTTTAAAATCATCAATCAAGGCTTCAATTTATATTTTATATTTTGAAAGTCAATTAAGTCACTAAACTTCTAATATCTCTAGTAGACCTCGGTATGGGCCGAGCTGGGTCGGGGTCGGGCTCGGACCGAGCCTGTCGGGCTTGTGATTAAATCTGATAAGCTCAAGCCCAGTCCAAGCCCACACTAATACAGTCGGGCTCGGGCTTGGGCTCGGGCGGGCTTGCGCCTAAAAAAAGAATCCCAAGCCCGCCCGCCCAAGCCCATATCTAAATTTTAAAAAATCAATTAAAATAAAATATTAACTTTTTTAATAAAAAATAATAAACATAATAGTTAATAAGTCTTAGAAAACTAATTGTAAATTGTAAATACTGATTACTTATTTAATTATTTATAAATTTATATATGTAGGGTTTCTATGGACTCATTTAATTTATATAATCAAATTTATAAATATATATATATATATAACGGGCCGAGTCGGGTCAGGCCCGCCGGGTATTTACATAGCCCAGGTCCGCCCATTTACTAGGCGGGCTTAAACGGGCTTGGACCGGACCGGACCTGACACTAATTTTATGTGTCCAGGCCCGGCTAAATGGGTCTGGGCTCGGACCGGGCGGGCGAGCTCATCGGCCCATGGCGAGGTCTAATCTCTAATATAATATAAGTTGAAACTGTCAATTAAATCTCTTCTATAATTAAAATAAAATTTGATTCAATTATTTTATATTTTTAATTTGGTTTTGATAATTATTTTTTGGAGATATTGTAGGTTTCATTAGTCTCCAGTTTTAGTAAAAAAACTGATTACATTGAACTAAAATTAATACACTAGACCATAATTGATAACTTGTGAAAAAGTCATTGATCGGAACACTTCTCTGTGAAGCGCCGTTGGGATCGGCCGGGGGACACTCCAATGCCTAAGTCAGTAATATTCTTGAGAGCTGTAATCACAAAAGTAGAGTTAGAATAATGTGTACCTTTTGATCCCAGGAAGTTGGGGTATTTATATATAATTCTGTAACAATCGCATTAATCTCCTTTATTGTCATTGAATGTGGGTTTTGATGTTACTTTAGTTATACTTGATGATTTAAGTATTAATGGATTTATTAGTATCATCAATATCGGAGGTTTCTCCTTGATAATGGTTTAGAGACCTTTAGATGGATCTGTCTCAAGAAACCTCCTTATATTCACCTGGCGGATACTGATTTCTTTATTGATGGCTATTAATTGTCATTTAATTGTATTTATTTCCTTCATGGATGGTTATAAGTGCGTCTTTTGGTATTCTTTAGAACCGTCGAGACGTATGTATGCTCTCCTTGAGAACTATGGCGGGTCTCCATTACTTGCTCTCATTGGGCTTATCTTGCTATGGCGTGTCTCGTCATGGTCCACGCGGCCTGGCATAATGCTAGAGACTCCTTCATTTTTCTTCATTATTTGCATATTCACCCATGCATTAACCATGCATTAATTATCATTAATTCCACTTTTATAAGGAATAATTCGGGTTGTTATCAATAATATTTCTGTTATATATTTATATATAACTAGGGATAAAACCCTCGCTACGCTTCGGGACATTTAATTTTTTAAATATTAGATATCTGAAACCGAAACAATACAACATAGCTAGCTTCTAACAAAATACCAAACCTGCTCCATCTAACTGCACATTATTTTCTTCCATTTAAAACAAAATTATTTCTTAACTCATAACCTGTAGCAATCCATGTTTATATAAAGCTATTAATTGGTCTCTTGAAATAGAAAAAGAAGCTAGTATTAAAACCCAAACTAAAGCAAGGGTAAAACAATAACAGTAAAAAAAAAAAGTAACTATTCTTTGAATTTCCAAAATCCGAAGAGCATCTCTTGCAATTAGTCATAAAATAAGATCAAATGAATATGGATCAAGAAACTGAACTAATGCAAATAAAACCCTAATTTGTAGTACAGCAAAATAAATTAGAAACCATTTTTCTGTAGGCATAAGTTTAACCATATGATAAATACAAAAAGCAAGATCAAACTCCACATGCCCGTGAAGATCAAATTATAATAATTCCAAGTCAAGTTTTGATATTATTTTGAAGGTAAAAGAAAATGGAATAATTAGCTTTACTTGCTTGTAGGGCCCTTTACAAATCCTCATGCCTCAGAACTTTTTCTTTTATTAGACTTTTAAAATCATAATCTTCCTAATTTTTTTCACTCATTGTTAGATTTCCAAAATAATAAAAATATAGTTTAAAAAAAATAAAAAAACACAATACCAACGTCAGAAACAAAGCTTATTATAAGTTTTAATTGGAATTGTAAGAGCCAGTGGCAGAAAATTGTTATAGTACTTCACTTCTTTCCATTACTATAAATATATGTATTTTTTTAACAATAAAATGATGGCTGATTGGTTGAAAAAATGACACAAATACATTCATCCATGTTCATGTAGCAGATTAAACAACCAACATCACAACATAGATTAAACAATAACATTGGTAATAATTTATATATATATTACAAAAATAGTCTCTTGAAGAATCTACAGAGATATATATTCTTACTTCATGTCTGTGTCTTATGTACAGTTTATTAGAAGTCTAATTCGTATAGGAATTCCTGAAAGATCTAGTAGAAGAAAAGTCTAATTTATATGGGAATTCCTGAAAGATCTAGTAGAAGAAAAGTCTAATTCATATGGGGATTCCTGAAAGATCTAGTAGAAGAAGACGAAGATGCTTTCCAGGTATTTTTCTTGGTAGAGTACTCACTATCTCTATTAGTTCTTGCTTGCAGTCCTTGCTATAGAATGGTGTATTCCTCCTGCATAACAGTGAAAAAACTCCTAAACAATTTCATATATAAATAAAAATAATCATATGGTAATCCTAACAATAAAATAGCACATCTAATCTTTATAAAACCAAAAACAAATCATTAATCATAAGGCAGCAAAATAGGAAGGCACTTTTACGAAAAAAAAACAATAATTGAAAATAAGAAAGCATAGAAAAAAAGAATTATTTTCCAACCATCCATCATTGCTCTTATAGCTCACCTGTGGCATTTACTGTTAAAACATTTTTTACTCTATTGACGGCTTTTCTTACCAATTGTTTAGTTTTTTTATCCTGTTAAATATGATTCTATCTTATACTTTGTCTTTATAAACTCAAAATTAGAATTAGAATTTACTACACAATTCTCAATTTCTTCCTTTAAGTCTTCCACCAACTTCTTTTTGTATCCATCAGTGTTCCTTTCATACCTTATAATCCTATTGTGCAAACCTCAATGAGACCAAATGCACCAAAAATTGGCCCATATAAGAATTAAGAAATTTAGAAGATATAATAATTAATTAATCTATAACGCATTCTCATCTTTTTTCTCGTATAATCTCCATTAAAAAGCACACAAAATCATAAGGCAACCGTCACCTATATTCCTTTCTACTAAGGAATGTCTGCCATTAAAAAGAAGATGGTATTATGATTTTAATGACTTGTACATTATATGTGTTGACAACTGTTATTAATAAAACAAAATGTAGCACAGAAAACACATAACAATATTTGAATGACTAATAAAGAAAAAGTTAGTCCTGAGTAAGAGAAAGAGCATGTCGATGTAAGCGATAGGAGGAGAGCAAATCTTTCAAGGCATTCCCATTGATACAAATCTTCTAAACACCATCTTATTCTCTACCAGAGTTCCAGTTTTCTCAGTCAAAATGTACTCAACTTATCCTAGATCCTCACTTAAATGAAATAGGGATAAGGTACCAAAATAGGCCTATGGTTTTTGGGGAAGTATCAATTTAGGCTCCACGTACAAAATAGCACCAATATAGGCTTAACGCTTAAAAAATGTATCAATTTTGGCATCGATAACGGATTGGACACGTCATTTCTGTTACTCCATTAAGTTCTAATTTCTCCCTCCATGTACAATTGACAGAACTTAACGGAGTAACATCAATAACGTGTCTCATTCCGTTATCGAGGCCTAAATTGGTACCTTTTTTTAAGGTTAAGCCTATATTGGTTCTATTCTGTACATGAAGCCTAAATTGATATTTCCCCAAAAACAATAAGCCTATTTTGGTACCTTATTCACTTTTGACAATTCTAATGATGATAATATCAATACTGGTGTGCCATGACTTATTTTGTATCTTCAAAATGTACTCAACTTGTCCTAGATCCTCAATTAAATGAAATATATGAAAGATACTAAGGCTCGGAATTATCTGTACCTTAATATCTACATATGATTCACTTTTGACAATTCTGATGATGATAATGTTAGGCCCTGCTCTTTATCACTTAATTTCAGTAACAATCAGTTCAGTTCAATTCAGTTCAGTTCAGTTCAGTTCAGTTCAATTCAGTTCAATTCAGTTCAATTCAGTTCAATTCAATTCAATTCAGTTCAGTTCAGTTCAGTTCAGTTCAGCATTCAGTTTTAGCATCCAGTTTCAGCATTCAGTTTCAGTATTCAATAATTTATCATTATTTATTATATTATCATTATTTATATATAATTTATTATAATTATTATTATTATTTATCTATAATTTATCATTATTTATTATTATTATTTATAGTTTATCATTATCTATAAATTAGATAAAAGTCAAGAAATGATAGTTTATTAAAGTATATATGGTTTAATAAAAAAAAAACTAAAGTATGCATCCATGTTTAAAAATTAGGAATTGCATCCATATTATGAATTATTTCTCAAATTTATCCAATTTATCAATGTTAGGGATAAAATTCCACCATTTTATTGTTGACTACTACGCCGACCTGTTCAGATGCTCTTCTGCGGCTTCTAACTTCCTTGACGTCGCCTCCACGATCCCGCGCTGCGTCACTGATGAGGAAAATGGCAGTCTGACCTCTCCTCCATCCTGTGATTTAATAAAGAAAATGGTTTTTGAAATGGACAGGGACAGTGCTCCGGGCCCTGACGGCTTCAGTGGTGCCTTCTACCAGGCGTATTGGGAGATTATTGGCTCAGATGTGTGTAACATGGTTCAGGACTTTTTCAGAAACGGATTCATTCTCCCTGGTATGAACTCGAATTTAATTGCTCTTCTTCCAAAGGTTCAGGGTGCAAACAGAATCGATTGTTTTCGTCCGATTGTGCTGGGAAATTTCTGCTATAAGATTATAACAAAAATTCTCGCCGACCGCCTAACAATCATTGCCGCCAGAATCATCTCCCCCAATCAATTTGGGTTTATCAAAGGCCGGAGCATCCATCACTGTATCTCAGCGGCTTCAGAAGGGATAAACTCTCTGGATAAAAATAGTTTTGGAGGAAACATGGCTATCAAAATCGATATCAGGAAGGCATTCGACACCCTTGATTGGAACTTTTTGCTTGCATTTTTGGAGGCATTCGGGTTCTCGCTAAAGTTCAGAGATTGGGTCTTAAACACCCTCTCTTCCGCTAAATTATCGGTTCTGGTGGGAGGAGCGGCTAGGGGATACTTCGGTTGTTCGAGGGGAGTGAGACAGGGCGATCCCTTATCACCGATATTTTTTGGGCTTGCTGAAGATTTCTTCAGCAGATGGCTGAACAAGCTTGAAGCTTCCGGCGCATTCACGCCATTGAGCTATACCCGGCAGGTTTCGCTGCCGTCCCATCTCTTATATGCGAACAATATGATTTTGTTCAGAAGGGCCTCAATAAAAAAACATGCAATGCATCAAAACAGTTTTCTCTCTCTATGGTAGGTTATCGGGGCAAGTGGTCAATTGGGACAAATCCTCCGTGTTCTTTGGTGCCGGTGTTTCGCACGTCAGACGCACTAGGCTTGCTTCAGTGCTTGGAATAAGAATGGACCAGCTCCCGTTCACATACTTGGGGGTTCCTATGTTCATTGGCGCGCCTAAATCCGGGGATCTCTCAGGGATTACAGATCGTTTTCTCGCGCAGTTCAGCCGTTGGAAGGGCACATCGCTCTCCTTCGCGGGTCGATTGACGTTGATCAAATCGGCCTTCACGGGCACACTTGTTCATGCGTTCACGACCTATAAATGGCCCTCAAAGCTCATTACCCGCATCACGAGACAGATTCGGAATTTCCTTTGGACTGACTGCACGGAAACTCGAAAATTGATAGCCGTCGCCTGGAATATATGCTGCAAACCCATCTCTGCCGGTGGCCTTGGGATCAAAGATATTCGGAAATTTAATACGGCGCTGATCGGGAAGCTCGGTTGGGATCTGATCTAAGGGAGTTCGTTTGTAACGGAAATAATTAGGAAAAGGTTCTTGTCACCTACGGGTCTTCCTAAATTTCAGTTAAGCAGATCATCAATATGGTCCTCCTGCCGCGAGGTTTTCACGCGGCTTCGATCTCAGGCACTTTGGTGGATTGGTCAAAATTCGGAGATAAAATTCTGGACCGACCGATGGATCTCCCCGACGGTGGCGGATCAAATTGGTTTGTCTATCACTGAGCAGCGAGCAAAAACTGCTAGGATGGAGGAGTATTTAGTGGGAAACGAGTGGACTAATATTGACGGCCTCCCGACTCAGGTTCAGGCGAGAATCCAGGAAATTCACCGAGGTTGGAATGATAAAGATGTTTGCATCTGGGAACCCGACACCAAGGGCCAGTTCTCGGTCCGTCAACTCTATGCCAGCCTTGATAATGATAACCCGGAAGTCATTTGGAATCGCTTTATTTGGGGGCGAAATATTCCTCCATCCAGCTCGGTTACCACTTGGAAGTTGCTGCATAACCGGATGGCCACCCTCGAGGCACTTCAGGTTCGTGGTTTTAGCCTGGCATCCCGTTGCTCCCTCTGCAATTGTTTTATGGAAACTTCGGACCACCTGTTCATCTCCTGCGACTTCTCTGCGGAGCTGTGGCAGTTCCTTGGTCAAACTTTCGGTGTCATGATCTCCCTAACAGGTAACTTCCACGGCTTTCTTGTTCGTCTAATGAACTTCCGATTTGGAAAGCAGGTTCAGTCAATTTGGCAGGCGGCAACAGTCACTTGCATTTGGCTCATTTGGAGACAACGAAACAAATGCATTTTCGAGAGCGAACTCCCTTCAATCCAAAGATCCCTTATTTTGTTGTGCGCCTGTACAAAGGAGACGAGCCCTCTTGCCAGGGGCTGCTGCAGCAGTCACTATGACAGGAGGATCCTTCAATCGCTGCTTATTGTGCCGAAACCGCCGCCGGCGCTAAACATAATCAGCATCAGATGGACAAGCCCCCCTCGGGACTGGTTAAAGGTAAACACTGATGGTTCAGCCATCGGCTCCCCCGGATCGGCAGGGGCTGGAGGTATTTTCCGAAATACTAGAGGCTTCGCAAGGGGTTGCTTCGCTTTTCCAATAGCTTCCGGACACGCACACACAGCAGAGCTTCTGGCGGTGAGTTTCGCGGTTGACATCGCATGGGAAAAAGGCTGGCATAAACTTTGGATCGAATCAGATGCTACCTTCGTGGTCAATTTGCTAAAAAAATAGATTTTCTATGGTGCCCTGGAGCGTCAGACAAACTTGGTTAAAATGCTTATACCAGTGTTCTACAATGGAAATCAACATCACTCATATATTCCGGGAAGGGAACAAGGCAGCAGACCTCCTAGCTCGGCATGGGGTCACCGCTTCGGGTATCACTTGGTGGAACTGTGCCCCCTCGTTCTGTCACTCTTTCATTTTACAGGACATCTGTAATGTTGCAAACTTTAGACTTTCTTAGAGCAGATTAGTTTTCCAATTTTTTATTCTTTATTCTTTATTTTTCGCTCCTCTCCTTGTAAAATTTTCCTTTATTTATATAGTTCGGGTCTGCGGAGCCTGTCTTCGGGGGTGCCAGCCTAGCTGGAATGTCCGTAGCTTTCTCTGCTCTTCCCCAATTTTCACTAAAAAAAGATAAAATTCCACCATTTTAGACGTTAAAGGTAAAATTACTTCTGACCCAAAACGTTATTTTTTCACTTTAACCCTTAATTAAAATAAAAAGTTAAGAGTTTGTATTCATATGAAGATTTGTATTTAATTTCATAGGCTTTAAATTATATATAAATTTGTGTTTGTATGTAATTTGTATTTTTAATTTAAATTAGACTTATTTTTATTTAATTTCATAGGCTTTTATCGAGCCAAGATTTTATCATCCTGGGCTTTTATTGGATATTCAATTTAGTTTTATCTTTAATAATATATTTATTTATTATTGATATTATTAAATTTATTAGAACCATTATTATTATTATAAGTTCATTAATGTCCAATATTATCATGAAAATTATTTTAAAGTCTAATATCATCATTATTGTTAAGTTCGGTTAAGTTCGGTAGCATTCAGTTAAGTTCAGTAGCATTCAGTTAAGTTCAGTATTCAGTAGTATTCAGTTAAATTTAGTTCAATATTCAGCAGTATTCAGTTCAGTTCAGTTCAGTTCAGTTTTTTTCAGCGATAAAGAACAGAGCCTTAGTCCTGGTGTACCATGACTTATTTTTTAGTTCCACTTCTGAAAAACATGAAAGCATATTGAATCAAGTATTAGTTAGTAATTACCACAGATAATTAATTCAAGCTGATCAAAATATAGAAATTAGGATTGATAGACAGCAAAATAAAAAATAAAATAAAAGCAACTAAAGGCATCATAAATACGAAACAAAGGAATAATAAGATCACCTTGGGAAGAGCTTCCAGAACATCAGCCATAAAAAATCCATGTGTACTTGAGAATAAATACACGCCAGATTTACCTCGCCAAGACATGATGTTCCAAAAATTGCTTTAAATCTGGAAAAGAAAATATGATTGCCCCATGAACACAAATAGATCAGTAAGAGCCAAAAAAGTAGGAGACAGAAATGGAATGGGGAAAATATGTGAACAAAGGAAGAAATACTCACCAGGAGAATAAGCAACAGCCACATGGAAAAGCGTCAACCAATCGTATTTGTCTTTGCGCCTTAAGATCCAGGAATAAAAACAGACCAGTAAGACCCAAAAAGCAGAAGAAGAAACTGGATCAGGGAAAAATTACGAATGGAGAACGGAATACTCACAGGAAGAACCATAAGAAACTCTAGATCTCACAATCCTTGGACACAAACATATCAATAAACCAAAAGAAAATAGAGAAATAAAAAATGAAGAAAAAGAGAAAAGGGAAAAGAGAAACGAACTAACCACAGACTTGGATTAAGCCATCATCAGCGTCAATATCCACAGCGGCGGCTAGGGAAATTGTTGTTCGTCTTTATTTTCCATTTCTCATCTCTTGAACGGAAAGGCATTTGGGAAGAAGGAATTGCGATGGGTAGAGGAAGGAGTTCCAGAAATCTCAAACTAAAGAAGAAAGAAGATGGAATCTAGAGGGAGGGACAGATCTATCACGAAGGGGCAGAATGAGATAAGGAAGAATGAGGAGGTAGTAATCAAACCCTAAAGTTGGAGATTGAAATTACTGAATTGCCCATATTGAACGGGGTCGTTTTGCAATGCAGTGGGAGGAAAGCTGAAATTGAATGTAAGGGATGATCGAAATTACTTAAAAGGACATCATTTAAGGCAGAAATAGAAGGAATGAGGGGTTAAATTGGAAAAATTGAAAAAAAAACACTGTGTTGAATCAATTGGATTTACACTGTTCCTCAAGTGATTCATCTTTATATAATAGTATAGATGTTTATTTCAGTTAGGTTTAGCGGAATTTTTTTGACTAAAACTAAATTGATAATTGAAATGGAAACCAAAAATATTACAAAAGAATAATCAAAACCTAGCTAGAAATATAAAATAACCAAAAATGAAATAATAATAATAATAATAAAATCGAACTAAAAAATATATATAAAAAACGAATCTAAAATTTTATTCCAATTAAGTGAGGGATCCCATTGGCAGTTTAAACATACATTGAAAGCTTAGGAATGTAATTAACTTTCAATGTATATAGATTGAGATTCTAATTGATAATTTTAGATTAAAGATCTAATTAGAATATAGATTAGAGATTTAATTGAAATTTAAACCTAGAAAAAACTCAGGGATAAGGTGCAAAAATACTTCTAACGTTTACAGTGATGAACAATTTTACCTTTAACATCTAAAATATTGTAATTTTACCCCCAACGTTGACAGCCAAGAGCAATTTTACCACTAACATTTGGGTCAATTTGAGAAATAATTCATCAAATTGTCTTCTCGGTAATGAATCTTGTCATTTACACTTCACATATGCTTCATTTTATCATTCATTAGTAACCTGTACAAACACATGATTAAACGTAAAAAAAATTAAAAAAAAAATATATTGTATTTTTTGTACGAATTGGACAAAAAAAATCAAATATTTCATCGAATTTAAAAATATTAATCTCCAATTCTATTATTAAATTACAAAAATATGAAAATCTTTTTTCTAAAATCAACTGAGGTGCAATTGGTGCAAAATAAAATATGTGTGTTATAATGATGTCTGAGATTGACCCAATTTGTCAACGTTAGGGGTAAAATTGAACTATTTTAAACGTTAAGAGTAAAATTGTTCTTGCATGTAAACGTCGGTGGCATTTTTGGACCTTATCTCGGAAAACTAATTAGAACTGAAAAATTACTCTTATATATATATATATATATATATATATAATATAGGGTAAATAATTATAAGGTCCTGTGTTTTTACATAATATACTAGTTAGTCCTTGTGTTTTTAGAAATGATTATATAGTCCTTTGATTTTTATTTTTGCCAACTCTTTAGTCCTTAT